>NC_056458.1:50288854-50534680 GCF_018296145.1 Oncorhynchus tshawytscha | reverse complement strand
TGTCAAGGTGCACTGCTGTCAGTACGACCAAGAATATGTTTTTTCGCGATGCGGATCCTGAGTTCTGCCTACAACCAGTGTAACCCAGTGATCACATGCAGCCACCAAAAAAAAATGACTCAGAAAAAGAGGGAAACGAAGCGGTCTTCTGGTCAGACTCGAGACGGGCACATCGTGCACCACTCCCCAGCATTCTTCTTGCCAATGTCAGTCTCTTGACAATACAAGGTTGATGAAACCGAGCAAAAATAGTATTCCAGAGGGACATCAGAGACTGTAACGTTCTCTGCTTCACGGAAACATGGCTCACCGAGAGACGCAATCCCGAAGCGGTGCAGCCAGCGGGTTTCTCACGCATCGCGCCGACAGAAACAAACATCTCTCTGGTAAGAAGACGGGCGGGCGTATGCCTTATGGCCAACGTGACATGGTGTGATGAAGGAAACATACAGGAACTCAAATCCTTCTGTTCACCTGATTTAGAATTCCTCACAATCAAATGTAGACCGCATTATCTACCAAGAGAATTCTCTTCGATTATAATCACAGCCGTATATATCCCCCCAAGCAGACACATCGATGGCTCTGAGCGAATCTTTATTTAACTCTCTGCAAACTGAAACGATTTATCCGGGAGGCTGCATTCATTGTAGCTGATTTTAACAAGGCTAATCTGAAAACAAGACTCCCTAAATTTTATCAGCATATTGATTGCGCAACCAGGGGTGGAAAGACCCTGGATCATTGTTACTCTAACTTCCGCGACGCATATAAGGCCCTGCCCCGCCCCTTTCGGAAAAGCTGACCACGACTCCATTTTGTTGATCCCTGCCTACAGACAGAAACTAAAACAAGAAGCTCCCACGCTGAGGTCTGTCCAACGCTGGTCCGACCAAGCTGACTCCACACTCCAAGACTGCTTCCATCACGTGGACTGGGAGATGTTTCGTATTGCGTCAGACAACAACATTGACGAATACGCTGATACGGTGTGCGAGTTCATTAGAACGTGTGTTGAAGATGTCGTTCCCATAGCAACGATTAAAACATTCCCCTAACCAGAAACCGTGGATTGATGGCAGCATTCGTGTGAAACTGAAGGCACGAACCACTGCTTTTAATCAGGGCAAGGTGTCTGGTAACATGACTGAATACAAACAGTGCAGCTATTCCTCCGCAAGGCTATCAAACAAGCTAAGCGCCAGTACAGAGACAAAGTAGAATCTCAATTCAACGGCTCAGACACAAGAGGTATGTGGCAGGGTCTACAGTCAATCACGGACTACAGGAAGAAACCCAGCCCAGTCACGGACCAGGATGTCTTGCTCCCAGGCAGACTAAATAACTTTTTGCCCGCTTTGAGGACAATACAGTGCCACTGACACGGCCTGCAACGGAATCATGCGGTCTCTCCTTCACTGCAGCCGAAGTGAGTAAGACATTTAAACGTGTTAACCCTCGCAAGGCTGCAGGCCCAGACGGCATCCCCAGCCGCCCTCAGAGCATGCGCAGACCAGCTGGCCGGTGTGTTTACGGACATATTCAACCAATCCCTATACCAGTCTGCTGTTCCCACATGCTTCAAGAGGGCCACCATTGTTCCTGTTCCCAAGAAAGCTAAGGTAACTGAGCTAAACGACTACCGCCCCGTAGCACTCACATCCGTCATCATGAAGTGCTTTGAGAGACTAGTCAAGGACCATATCACCTCCACCCTACCTGACACCCTTGACCCACTCCAATTTGCTTACCGCCCAAATAGGTCCACAGACGATGCAATCTCAACCACACTGCACACTGCCCTAACCCATCTGGACAAGAGGAATACCTATGTGAGAATGCTGTTCATCGACTACAGCTCGGCATTCAACACCATAGTACCCTCCAAGCTCGTCATCAAGCTCGAGACCCTGGGTCTCGACCCGCCCCTGCAACTGGGTACTGGACTTCCTGACGGGCCGCCCCCAGGTGGTGAGGGTAGAACAACATCTCCTCCCCGCTGATCCTCAACACTGGGGCCCCACAAGGGTGCGTTCTGAGCCCCCTCCTGTACTCCCTGTTCACCCACGACTGCGTGGCCATGCACGCCTCCAACTCAATCATCAAGTTTGCGGACGACACAACAGTGGTAGGCTTGATTACCAACAACGACGAGACGGCCTACAGGGGAGGTGAGGGCCCTCGGAGTGTGGTGTCAGGAAAATAACCTCACACTCAACGTCAACAAAACTAAGGAGATGATTGTGGACTTCAGGAAACAGCAGAGGAATTTGGCTTGTCACCAAAAGCACTCACAAACTTCTACAGATGCACAATCGAGAGCATCCTGGCGGGCTGTATCACCGCCTCGTACGGCAACTGCACCGCCCTCAACCGTAAGGCTCTCCAGAGGGTAGTAAGGTCTGCACAACGCATCACCGGGGGGCAAACTACCTGCCCTCCAGGACACCTACACCACCCGATGCTACAGGAAGGCCATAAAGATCATCAAGGACATCAACCACCCGAGCCACTGCCTGTTCACCCCGCTGTCATCCAGAAGGCGAGGTCAGTACAGGTGCATCAAAGCTGGGACCGAGAGACTGAAAAACAGCTTCTATCTCAAGGCCATCAGACTGTTAAACAGCCACCACTAACATTGAGTGGCTACTGCCAACACACTGTCAATGACACTGACTCTACTCCAGCCACTTTAATCATGGGAATTGATGGGAAATTATGTAAATATATCACTAGCCACTTTAAACAATGCTACCTTATATAATGTTACTTACCCTACATTGTTCATTACGGTGTTAGTACAGGTGCGCTGGCCGGGCTAGCTTCACGCTAAGTGGGTGGAAGCGCTAGCCAGGAGTAATCATCCGGGGTTGCGGTTTAGCTAGATAGCTAGTTGTGAAGATCCAGCTGAAAAATGTTCCGTTTGCGGTGGGAATCCGGGGATAAATCCGGATGAAAAATAAATAGGTCCGTTATGCTCTGGTTAGAGTCGCGTTGTTCGAACTGGCGAGAGCTTTCCGAGCTAAAGGTTAGCTTAGCTGATGACCGGTTAGCTGAAGACCGCTAGCATAGCTGGTGGTTAGCTGGCTAGCTTCAGTTGAGGGGTTCCGGTTCCGAAGTAAATATAAATACTTTAGGAAAAATAGCTACATAGGGTGAGGCGGTTAACCATGTATACTGTCTATATTAACCATGTATACTGTCTACTGTCTATATTAACCATGCATACTGTCTATATTAACCATGTATACTGTATACTGTCTATATTATCCATGTATACTGTATACTGTCTATATTATCCATGTATACTGTATACTGTCTATATTAACCATGTATAGTGTCTATATTTACCATGTATACTGTATACTGTCTATATTAACCATGTATAGTGTCTATATTTACCATGTATACTGTATACTGTCTATACTAACTCTTGCCTCTACCTGGGACGCAGACGTCCCATTTATGCGTCTGGAAATGCAAATGCGCTACGCCAAATGCTAATAGCACTCATTAAAACTCAAACGTTCATCAAAACACACATGCAGGGCATTGAATTAAAGCTACACTCGTTGTGAATCTAGCCAACAAGTCAGATTATTAAAATGCTTTTCGGCGAAAGCATGAGAAGCATGAGAAGCTATTATCTGATAGCATGCAACACCCTGAAATACCTGAAGGCGACGTAAACAAAAGAATTAGCGTAGCCAGCGCTACACAAATAGCAGAAATAAAATATAAAACTTTCATTACCTTGGACGAGCTTCTTTGTTGGCACTCCTATATGTCCCATAAACATCACTATTGGGTCTTTTTTTCGATTAAATCGGTCCATATATACCCAAAATATCCATCTATGGAAACTGTGTGATTCAGAAAAAAACACTGTTTCGAAGCGCTACGTCATTTTTTTAAATTAAAAAAGTCGACGATAAACTTTCACAAAACACTTCGAAATACTTTTGTAATCCAACTTTAGGTATTAGTAAACGTTAATAATCTATCAAATTGATCACGAGGCGATGTGTATTCAATAGCTCCACTCTTTCAAATCATCTTCCGAAAACTCACTTCCATAACGTCCTGTCGGAGACCGGATGGAAAGTGGTCTCTCTAACTCGTTTGACCAAGGAACAACTCTCAGGCAATTGACAAGAGTGGTGATCGTGTGGAAGCTGTAGGACTTGCAATCTCTGCCCCATTTAATTTCGTGCCCCTTGAACAATACATGCAAGTGGCGCATGGATATTTTTTTCAGTTTTCAGTGATCAGTTTTTCTTGCGCTTTTCGATGAAACAGACGCTCTGTTATAGTCACAGCGGTGATTTAACCAGTTTTAGAAACGTGAGAGTGTTTCCTATCCACACATACTAATCATATGCATATACTATATTCCTGGCATGAGTAGCAGGACGCCGAAATGTTGCGCGATTTTTAACAGAATGTTCGAAAAAGTAGGGGGTAGGATGAACAGGTTTAACCATGTATACTGTCTATATTAACCATGTATACTGTCTATATTAACCATGTATACTGTCTATATTAACCATGTATACTGTCTATATTAACCATGTATACTGTCTATATTAACCATGTATACTGTCTATATTAACCATGTATACTGTATACTGTCTATATTAACCATGTATACTGTCTATATTAACCATGTATACTGTCTATATTAACCATGTATACTGTCTATATTAACCATGTATACTGTCTATATTAACCATGTATACTGTCTATATTAACCATGTATACTGTCTATATTAACCATGTATACTGTCTATATTAACCATGTATACTGTATATATTAACCATGTATACTGTCTATATTAACCATGTATACTGTATAGAGGTTTCTATGTAGAATGGGCCCCACATATAGAGGTTTCTATGTAGAATGGGCCCCACATATAGAGGTTTCTATGTAGAATGGGCCCCACATAGAGGTTTCTATGTAGAATGGGCCCCACATAGAGGTTTCTATGTAGAATGGGCCCCACATAGAGGTTTCTATGTAGAATGGGCCCCACATATAGAGGTTTCTATGTAGAATGGGCCCCACATATAGAGGTTTCTATGTAGAATGGGCCCCACATATAGAGGTTTCCATGTAGAATGGGCCCCACATAGAGGTTTCTATGTAGAATGGGCCCCACATATAGAGGTTTCTATGTAGAATGGGCCCCACATATAGAGGTTTCTATGTAGAATGGGCCCCACATATAGATGTTTCTATGTAGAATGGGCCCCACATATAGAGGTTTCTATGTAGAATGGGCCCCACATATAGAGGTTTCTATGTAGAATGGGCCCCACATATAGAGTTTTCTATGTAGAATGGGCCCCACATATAGAGGTTTCTATGTAGAATGGGCCCCACATATAGAGGTTTCTATGTAGAATGGGCCCCACATAGAGGTTTCTATGTAGAATGGGCCCCACATATAGAGGTTTCTATGTAGAATGGGCCCCACATATAGAGGTTTCTATGTAGAATGGGCCCCACATATAGAGGTTTCTATGTAGAATGGGCCCCACATATAGAGGTTTCTATGTAGAATGGGCCCCACATAGAGGTTTCTATGTAGAATGGGCCCCACATATAGAGGTTTCTATGTAGAATGGGCCCCACATAGAGGTTTCTATGTAGAATGGGCCCCACATATAGAGGTTTCTATGTAGAATGGGCCCCACATATAGAGGTTTCTATGTAGAATGGGCCCCACATATAGAGGTTTCTATGTAGAATGGGCCCCACATATAGAGGTTTCTATGTAGAATGGGCCCCACATATAGAGGTTTCCATGTAGAATGGGCCCCACATAGAGGTTTCCATGTAGAATGGGCCCCACATATAGAGGTTTCTATGTAGAATGGGCCCCACATATAGAGGTTTCTATGTAGAATGGGCCCCACATATAGAGGTTTCTATGTAGAATGGGCCCCACATATAGAGGTTTCTATGTAGAATGGGCCCCACATATAGAGGTTTCCATGTAGAATGGGCCCCACATATAGAGGTTTCTATGTAGAATGGGCCCCACATAGAGGTTTCTATGTAGAATGGGCCCCACATATAGAGGTTTCCATGTAGAATGGGCCCCACATATAGAGGTTTCCATGTAGAATGGGCCCCACATATAGAGGTTTCTATGTAGAATGGGCCCCACATATAGAGGTTTCTATGTAGAATGGGCCCCACATATAGAGGTTTCTATGTAGAATGGGCCCCACATATAGATGTTTCTATGTAGAATGGGCCCCACATATAGAGGTTTCTATGTAGAATGGGCCCCACATATAGAGGTTTCTATGTAGAATGGGCCCCACATATAGAGGTTTCTATGTAGAATGGGCCCCACATATAGAGGTTTCTATGTAGAATGGGCCCCACATATAGAGGTTTCTATGTAGAATGGGCCCCACATAGAGGTTTCTATGTAGAATGGGCCCCACATATAGAGGTTTCTATGTAGAATGGGCCCCACATATAGAGGTTTCTATGTAGAATGGGCCCCACATATAGAGGTTTCTATGTAGAATGGGCCCCACATATAGAGGTTTGTATGTAGAATGGGCCCCACATATAGAGGTTTCTATGTAGAATGGGCCCCACATAGAGGTTTCTATGTAGAATGGGCCCCACATATAGAGGTTTCTATGTAGAATGGGCCGCACATAGAGGTTTCTATGTAGAATGGGCCCCACATATAGAGGTTTCTATGTAGAATGGGCCCCACATATAGAGGTTTCTATGTAGAATGGGCCCCACATATAGAGGTTTCTATGTAGAATGGGCCCCACATATAGAGGTTTCTATGTAGAATGGGCCCCACATATAGAGGTTTCCATGTAGAATGGGCCCCACATATAGAGGTTTCTATGTAGAATGGGCCCCACATATAGAGGTTTCTATGTAGAATGGGCCCCACATAGAGGTTTCTATGTAGAATGGGCCCCACATATAGAGGTTTCTATGTAGAATGGGCCCCACATAGAGGTTTCTATGTAGAATGGGCCCCACATATAGAGGTTTCTATGTAGAATGGGCCGCACATAGAGGTTTCTATGTAGAATGGGCCCCACATATAGAGGTTTCTATGTAGAATGGGCCCCACATATAGAGGTTTCTATGTAGAATGGGCCCCACATATAGAGGTTTCTATGTAGAATGGGCCCCACATATAGAGGTTTCTATGTAGAATGGGCCCCACATATAGAGGTTTCCATGTAGAATGGGCCCCACATATAGAGGTTTCTATGTAGAATGGGCCCCACATATAGAGGTTTCTATGTAGAATGGGCCCCACATATAAATATCCCATGTTGTTTTCGCCCCTTACTCCAATCGCATAATTCATCTCAATAATGGAACAGAACATAGTTTGATAGTTTTTATTGAAACACAGATTCTTGCAGTTTTATCATCACACCACCAGGGAGTGCTGCAGGATGATTTATGTTCCCTTAATGATGTATGTTCCCTTAATGATTTATGTTCCCTTAATGATGTATGTTCCCTTAATGATGTATGTTCCCTTAATGATTTATGTTCCCTTAATGATGTATGTTCCCTTAATGATGTATGTTCCTTAATGATGTATGTTCCCTTAATGATGTATGTTCCCTTAATGATGTATGTTTCCTTAATGATGTATGTTCCCTTAATGATGTAGGTTCCCTTAATGATGTATGTTCCCTTAATGATGTATGTTCCCTTAATGATTTATGTTCCCTTAATGATTTATGTTCCCTTAATGATGTATGTCCCCTTCATGATGTATGTTAGTTACTTATTCAAGGTTTCAAAGACCTCTCTGATGAGAGTAGGCTACCCGTTCTGTTGGGGGAGGACGCAGAGAGCCGTGGGTTGGCAGCCCACTACATTGCTGCCTGCCATAAAATGAGGGACAGTGTCTGACAGACCAATCAACCTGCACATGTCCTCTACTGTATGCTTATTGGTATTGTTCAATGTTTAATGGTTATTGTTGTCACGTTGACATTTGTGATTCTTATTATTTTAATATTGTAAATATCCAAAGTAAGCTTTGGCAATATGTACATTGTTAAGTCATGCCAATAAAGCACATTTAATTGAATTGAGAGAGAGATTAAAAAACAGATTAAATCTGACCATCACTCTTGCTGCAGATGAAGTTGAATTTGTCAGTCTCAGGCAGGCCGACCCACTTCCCCCCATCTCTCTCTATGGCCCCCGTGTTCCCAGACTGCACCTTGCTGGTGTTGTAGCCCTCCCCGTGGGCCCAGTTGTGGTAGCAGGGCTCTTCTCCATTGACCCAGAACCAGAAGTCCAGAGTGCAGGTGTACCTCAGGCCCAGCCAGACGAAGGGACTGGAGGCCATCTTGGCTTTCTGTCGGACCCAGTGCTGGATGCTGGGGTTGTGGACAGACACCAGCTCCATGCCCCGGTCTCTGCAGTACCTCAGGGCTTCTGACCACGTCTTGTTCTCTGAAACCAGAACCAGCTTATCTGGAGGAAGAGACGGATATGTAGATTCATGCTAAATATTGACCAAATAACTGTCATTCTAAAGTAAATGTACATTTGTTTTATGAATATGTATCTAACCTTCTCCCCTCACCATCATAGCAGATAAAATGATGTTTGGTGATACAGCTGTGATCATTCCACTCTCCAGATGGGAACTTAACTTCCACACAGAGCTTTTCTCCCACATTTGCCCTGTTTGGCTCGCCTGCCATCCAGTTTCTGAAGGTTGAGCCACTCTGGTCAGACCACCTCCACTCTCTGTCTCCACTCTCTCTACACAGGCCGATCCACACCACCTCTTCCTGTCAATGTTGTGAAAATGCTGATTATGTTTTTAACGTGGTGCTCAAAGTGCAAAACAAATGAGTTGAAGTGAACTTGCCTTCTTGGCGTTCTGTATGGCGTTCTGTATGGCGTCCTTCTCTGCTTCACCCCACACACTGGCCAGGTCCTTATGGTTCTTCTGACAGTAGCGCTGAGCCTCACTCCAAGTCTTATTTTCAGTGACGACGATGTACTGACTAGTGAGATTTGTGTCTATTTGAAAGAACAGAAGGAATATAAGAAGAGAAGAGATATAAATAAACATGTTCCAACGAAGACAAGTTCATACAGACAAACACATGTCTGGAAATAAACCGGTAGAATAAATAATAATAAATAAAATATCAATCTGTTGACTGAATCCAAACTCTTTGGTGTTTGACTGGTTGACAACCAGAAAGATGGAAGGAAAGACAGTGAAAAGGTTGACTGACAGGGAGATGACTGACAGGGGAGATGACTGACAGGGGAGATGACTGACAGGGAGATGACTGACAGGGAGATGACTGACAGGGAGATGACTGACAGGGAGATGACTGACAGGGGAGATGACTGACAGGGAGATGACTGACAGGGGAAGTTGACTGACAGGGAGATGACTGACAGGGAGATGACTGACAGGGAGATGACTGACAGGGAGATGACTGACAGGGGAGATGACTGACAGGGAGATGACTGACAGGGAGATGACTGATAGGGAGATGACTGACAGGGGAGCTGACTGACAGGGAGATGACTGACAGGGGAGATGACTGACAGGGAGATGACTGACAGGGAGATGACTGACAGGGGAGATGACTGACAGGGAGATGACTGATAGGGAGATGACTGACAGGGGAGATGACTGACAGGGGAGATGACTGACAGGGAGATGACTGACAGGGGAGCTGACTGATAGGGGAGATGACTGATAGGGGAGATGACTGACAGGGGAGATGACTGACAGGGGAGATGACTGACAGGGGAGATGACTGATAGGGGAGATGACTGACAGGGGAGATGACTGACAGGGGAGATGACTGACAGGGGAGTTGACTGACAGGGGAGATGACTGATAGGGGAGATGACTGACAGGGGAGATGACTGACAGGGGAGATGACTGACAGGGGAGATGACTGATAGGGGAGCTGACTGACAGGGGAGATGACTGACAGGGGAGATGACTGACAAGGAAGATGACTGACAGGGGAGCTGACTGACATGGGAGCTGACTGACAGGGGAGTTGACTGACAGGGAGATGACTGACAGGGGAGATGACTGACAGGGAGCTGACTGACAAGGAAGATGACTGACAGGGGAGATGACTGACAGGGAAGATGACTGACGGGAGATGACTGACAGGGGAGATGACTGACAGGGGAGATGACTGACAAGGAAGATGACTGACAGGGAGATGACTGGCAGGGGAGCTGACTGACAGGGGAGCTGACTGACAGGGGAGCTGACTGACAGGGAGCTGACTGACAGGGGAGATGACTGACAGGGAGATGACTGACAGGGGAGATGACTGGCAGGGTAGCTGACTGACAGGGGAGATGACTGACAGGGGAGATGACTGACAGGGAAGATGACTGACAGGGGAACTCACCATAGCACACAAAATTATGTTGTTCACCACAGTTCGCATCATGCCAAAGCCCATTTAGCATCCACACACAGGACTCATTGTTGTTTCTATTATCTGGTTGGCCTTGTTCCCAAAACACCACCGGCTCTAATTCTGTGTCTCCCGCAGACCACCTCCAGCTGGTTTTAGACAACCCTATCCAGGCTGGTTCAGTCAATAACTCAGCCTGTACTGTGTTGTTGAGCCTGTTCATATCTGCCATGTCGTCTATGGAGGCCAGGTCAGTGTGGTTCTGTCTGCAGTAACTCTGTGCTTCAGTCCAGGTTTTATTGATGTTCACAAAGTGGAACTGATGAGAGAGGCATGAGGGGAGGATGGACAGCCCTGTGGAGAACAAACCAACACTATGAGGACGGACAGCCCTGTGGAGAACAAACCAACACTATGAGGGGAGGATGGACAGCCCTGTTGAGAACAAACCAACACTATGAGGGGAGGACGGACAGCCCTGTGGAGAACAAACCAACACTATGAGAGGAGGATGGACAGCCCTGTGGAGAACAAACCAACACTATGAGGGGAGGACGGACAGCCCTGTGGAGAACAAACCAACATTATGAGGGGAGGATGGACAGCCCTGTGGAGAACAACAACCAACACTATGAGGGGAGGACGGACAGCCCTGTGGAGAACAAACCAACATTATGAGGGGAGGATGGACAGCCCTGTGGAGAACAAACCAACACTACGAGAGGAGGCCCTGTGGAGAACAAACCAACATTATGAGAGGAGGACGGACAGCCCTGTGGAGAACAAACCAACACTATGAGGGGAGGACGGACAGCCCTGTGGAGAACAAACCAACATTATGAGAGGAGGCCCTGTGGAGAACAAACCAACACTATGAGGGGAGGACGGACAGCCCTGTGGAGAACAAACCAACATTATGAGAGGAGGCCCTGTGGAGAACAAACCAACACTATGAGGGGAGGACGGACAGCCCTGTGGAGAACAAACCAACACTATGAGGGGAGGATGGACAGCCCTGTGGAGAACAAACCAACACTATGAGGGGAGGATGGACAGCCCTGTGGAGAACAAACCAACATTATGAGGGGAGGATGGACAGTCCTGTGGAGAACAAACCAACACTATGAGGGGACGGACAGCCCTGACAGCCCTGGCAGGAGGAAGGCAGGCAGGCAGGAAGGACAGGCAGGCAGGCAGGAAGGCAGGCAGACAGACAGACAGACAGACAGACAGACAGACAGACAGACAGACAGACAGACAGACAGACAGACAGACAGACAGACAGACAGAGACACGGGGCGAGCTCCTTTTACACAGGAGTGCTGTATAACTGGGGAGCAGTGGACTATGTGAGAGATGAAGGAAGAGTTTACCATTGTAAAGGAGTGCTGTATAACTGGGGGACGGTGGACTATGTGAGAGATGAAGGAAGAGTTTACCATTGTAAAGGAGTGCTGTATAACCAGGGGGACGGTGAATATCGTCACTAACTAAAACACAACAAACAAGGAAACATTTTCAGACAAATCAAAAGATCTGCTTTCCCAGACTGCACCATGTCACCGTTCCATCTGTCACTGTTGAAATGCTTCATCACGGAGCAGAACATTCATGTTGTTTTCTTTTTTCCCTCATACCAAGCCATCGGTTTTGATCGGGCATTCAGCGTTCGCCTGCCAGGCTCCAGAAATACAACTCGAGTGCTAACAGCCATGTAAAACGAGCTCACACACACACACACACACACACACACACACACACACACACACACACACACACACACACACACACACACACACACACACACACACACACACACACACACACACACACACACACAAACACACACACGAACACCAACCTGAGAAGAACAGGAGAAACAGAGAGTGGCCCATCCCTGGAGAATGGAGAGATAACAGTCTAGTGAACACATCCCAACAACTAAACTTTAACTTCTACCAGCAGCATGGGTCGCATGCTTCAGATTTGGACTTTATGGGTGGTTTAGACTTTATGGGTCGCATGCTTCAGATTTGGACTTTATGGGTCACATGCTTCAGATTTGGACTTTATGGGTCGCATGCTTCAGATTTGGACTTTATGGGTCGCATGCTTCAGATTTGGACTTTATGGGTGGTTTTGGACTTTATGGGTCGCATGCTTCAGATTTGGACTTTATGGGTCGCATGCTTCAGATTTGGTATTTATGGGTGGTTTAGACTTTATGGGTCACATGCTTCAGATTTGGACTTTATGGGTCGCATGCTTCAGGACTTTGGGTCACATTTTGGACTTTATGGGTCGCATGCTTCAGATTTGGACTTTATGGGTCACATGCTTCAGATTTGGACTTTATGGGTCACATGCTTCAGATTTGGACTTTATGGGTCACATGCTTCAGATTTGGACTTTATGGGTCACATGCTTCAGATTTGGACTTTATGGGTCACATGCTTCAGATTTGGACTTTATGGGTCACATGCTTCAGATTTGGACTTTATGGGTCACATGCTTCAGACTTTATGGGTCACATGCTTCAGATTTGGACTTTATGGGTCACATTTTGAGATTTGGACTTTATGGGTCACATGCTTCAGATTTGGACTTTATGGGTCACATGCTTCAGATTTGGACTTTATGGGTCACATGCTTCAGATTTGGACTTTATGGGTCACATGCTTCAGATTTGGACTTTACACATGCTTCAGATTTGGACTTTATGGGTCATAGATTTGGATTTATAATGCTTCATTTGGACTTTACACATTTACTAAATAAAAATACTTTACATTTATTTGGACTTTATGTTTACACATGCTTCAAATTTAACGTCATGAAATGTAATGACTGAAAAATACACATCAATATTTTTATTGAATTTTTGAGGGAAGTTTGACTTTATGGATGGTTTGCACTTTCAGACTTTTCTGCTATTCTACTACTCATATATTTATAAGCATTACACCATTTACTAAATAAAAATACACATTTATGTTTACTAAATAACAAGACATATTTATGTTTACTAAATAACAATACACATTTTTGTTTACTAAATAACAATACATATTTATGTTTACTAAATAACAATACATATTTATGTTTACTAAATAACAATACATATCTATGTTTACTAAATAACAATACACATCTGTTTACTAAATAACAATACACATCTGTTTACTAAATAACAATAAACATTAATGTTTCCTAAATAACAATACACAATAATGTTTACTAAATAACAATACACATTAATGTTTACTAAATAACAATACACATTAATGTTTACTAAATAACAATACACATTAATGTTACTAACTGTCTTGTACTTTACTCTTTACAAAAGTAGACATATAGAGTTAAGAAATCCTCATACCTGATGTTTGTTGTTGTCGATGTTGTTGTTGATATTGTTGTCAGCTCTCCCTCTCCCTCCGAGTGGCTCTGTCCCCCTCAGAGACAGGAGTTATACAGCACTTCCTTCTCTTTGACCTCATAACGTGGTGATGTCACAGTGGAAGGATGAAAGGCATCCCTGTCAGTTATTTTGAATTAGTTCTTCCTCGTAGAGGCATGCAAAACACTGGTCAAATAAAAAAAAACATACAGGAAGAAGGAAATCCAGGAATAATCCAACTGCGGTTTCTGGAAAACAAAAATAAATGTCAACCCTCCCGGTGGCTAAACTATACTAACATGTTGGATTACAATATAATATCTCTTTTAAAAAAGTAAATAGGAAGAACAAAAGAGAGAAATCATCAACAGTCAAATCCAGCCAAAGTAAATAGGCCAAGATAAAGAACCTCCTGTGTCATTCACTCAGCTCTCTGTCAGTAACCCATCTCTCAGGTATTTACCTCTCTGTCAGTAACCCATCTCTCAGGTATTTACCTCTCTGTCAGTAACCCATCTCTCAGGTATTTATCTCTCTGTCAGTAACCCATCTCTCAGGTATTTACCTCTCTGTCAGTAACCCATCTCTCAGGTATTTACCTCTCTGTCAGTAACCCATCTCTCAGGTATTTACCTCTCTGTCAGTAACCCATCTCTCAGGTATTTACCTCTCTGTCAGTAACCCATCTCTCAGGTACCAGAGTGTACTAGCGTGTCAGTGTACCCATCTACTAGGTGTTTGTACCATAGTGTACTAACGTGTTGGAATACCATGTACTCATGTTGGAGTGTTTACTAACATGTTGGAGTGTACTGTACAGTGTTGGAACCCATGTACTAGCATGTTGGAGTGTACTAACGTGTTGGAGTGTACCAGAGTGTACTCTGTCAGTGTACCCATCTACTAACAGTTGGAGTATTTGTACTAGCATGTTGGAGTGTACCCACTGTTGGAGGTACCAGAGTGTACTAGCGTGTTGGAGTAACCATGTACTAGCATGTTGGAGTGTACTAACGTGTTGGAGTGTACCAGAGTGTACTAGCGTGTTGAGTGTACCATAGTGTACTAACGTGTTGGAGTATACCAGAGTGTACTAGCATGTTGGAGTGTACTAACATGTTGGAGTGTACCAGAGTGTACTAGCGTGTTGGAGTATACCAGAGTGTACTAGCATGTTGGAGTGTACTAAGTGTACTGGCATGTTGGAGTGTACTAACGTGTTGGAGTGTACCAGAGTGTACTAACGTGTTGGAGTATACCAGAGTGTACTAGCATGTTGGAGTGTACTAACGTGTTGGAGTGTACCAGAGTGTACTAGCGTGTTGGAGTATACCAGAGTGTACTAGCATGTTGGAGTGTACTAACGTGTTGGAGTGTACCAGAGTGTACTAGCGTGTTGAGTGTACCATAGTGTACTAACGTGTTGGAGTATACCATAGTGTACTAGCATGTTGGAGTGTACTAACGTGTTGGAGTGTACCAGAGTGTACTAGCGTGTTGTGGAGTGTACCAGAGTGAACTAGCGTGTTGGAGTGTACCAGAGTGTACTAAAGTATTTGGTGGCTGTGTTAGAATTGCATAGAGCAGAGGGAACTGATGCCAGTGTGATTACAGACAAAAACAGCAATAACCCAAACAGCCTCGGTCAAGACTCCACTTGGAGTTGATTATATCACCCAAACAGCCTCGGTCAAGACTCCACTTGGAGTTGATTATATCACCCAAACAGCCTCGGTCAAGACTCCACTTGGAGTTGATTACATCACCCAAACAGCCTCGGTCAAGACTCCACTTGGAGTTGATTATATCACCCAAACAGCCTCGGTCAAGACTCCACTTGGAGTTGATTATATCACCCAAACAGCCTCGGTCAAGACTCCACTTGGAGTTGATTATATCACCCAAACAGCCTCGGTCAAGACTCCACTTGGAGTTGATTATATCACCCAAACAGCCTCGGTCAAGACTCCACTTGGAGTTGATTATATCACCCAAACAGCCTCGGTCAAGACTCCACTTGGAGTTGATTATATCACCCAAACAGCCTCGGTCAAGACTCCACTTGGAGTTGATTATATCACCCAAACAGCCTCGGTCAAGACTCCACTTGGAGTTGATTATATCACCCAAACAGCCTCGGTCAAGTCTCCACTTGGACTTGGTGCGTGTGCGTTTGTACAATGTCAGAAATTATTATGTGACCTACCAAAGACCTACCAAATGTCTGAAATTATAATCAGAAGTTAGGGGTGAAAGTATCCAGTGGTATAATTAGAAAACAGAATACTTGAGTCTGTTTCGCTCCTATTGGTGTTCATATACAGGTATTCAGTGTTGCATTGATTAGTCAGGGGGCAGCTTGACAGGTCTGATACTTGTCAGATTTGTTTATGACAATTTGAGATGCAACATGTGAAAATTGCATGAACTTTCAGAATTGTTTAGCAAGCTACTCATAGGTGGGTTGCTGGCTGGCGATCGACCTATTGGGGACTTCAACCATAGGGTTTATAGACAGATACCAGGAGACCACTGCTATAGGGTTTATACACAGATACCAGGAGACCACTGCTATAGGGTTTATACACAGATACCAGGAGACCCCTGTGTTAGGGTTATACACAGATACCAGGAGACCCCTGCCATAGGGTTTATACACAGATACCAGGAGACCCCTGACATAGGGTTTATAGACAGATACCAGGAGACCACTGACATAGGGTTTAAAGAAAGATACCAGGAGTCCACTGCTATAGGGTTTATACACAGATACCAGGAGACCACTGCTATAGGGTTTATACACAGATACCAGGAGACCACTGCTATAGGGTTTATACACAGATACCAGGAGACCCCTGCCATAGGGTTTAAAGACAGATACCAGGAGACCCCTGCAATAGGGTTTATACACAGATACCAGGAGACCCCTGCCATAGGGTTTATACACAGATACCAGGAGACCACTGCTATAGGGTTTATAGGCAGATACCAGGAGACCACTGCTATAGGGTTTATACACAGATACCAGGAGACCCCTGCCATAGGGTTTATACACAGATACCAGGAGACCACTGCTATAGGGTTTATAGGCAGATACCAGGAGACCACTGCTATAGGGTTTATACACAGATACCAGGAGACCCCTGCCATAGGGTTTATACACAGATACCAGGAGACCGCTGCTATAGGGTTTATACACAGATACCAGGAGACCCCTGCCATAGGGTTTATACACAGATACCAGGAGACCACTGCGTTAGGGTTTATACACAGATACCAGGAGACCCCTGCCATAGGGTTTATACACAGATACCAGGAGACCCCTGCCATAGGGTTTATACACAGATACCAGGAGACCCCTGTGTTAGGGTTTATACACAGATACCAGGAGACCCCTGCCATAGGGTTTATACACAGATACCAGGAGACCCCTGCGTTAGGTTTATACACAGATACCAGGAGACCCCTGCCATAGGGTTTATACACAGATACCAGGAGACCCCTGCCATAGGGTTTATACACAGACACCAGGAGACCCCTGCCATAGGGTTTATACACAGATACCAGGAGACCCCTGCCATAGGGTTTATACACAGATACCAGGAGACCCCTGTGTTAGGGTTTATACACAGATACCAGGAGACCACTGCGTTAGGGTTTAAACACAGATACCAGGAGACCACTGCGTTAGGGTTTAAACACAGATACCAGGAGACCCCTGCCATAGGGTTTATACACAGATACCAGGAGACCCCTGCGTTAGGGTTATACACAGATACCAGGAGACCACTGCCATAGGGTTTATACACAGATACCAGGAGACCCCTGCCATAGGGTTTATACACAGATACCAGGAGACCCCTGTGTTAGGGTTTATACACAGATACCAGGAGACCCCTGTGTTAGGGTTTATACACAGATAGCAGGAGACCCCTGCCATAGGGTTTATACACAGATACCAGGAGACCCCTGCCATAGGGTTTATACACAGATACCAGGAGACCCCTGCCATAGGGTTTATACACAGATACCAGGAGACCCCTGCCATAGGGTTTATACACAGATACCAGGAGACCACTGCGTTAGGGTTTAAACACAGATACCAGGAGACCACTGCGTTAGGGTTTAAACACAGATACCAGGAGACCCCTGCCATAGGGTTTATACACAGATAACAGGAGACCACTGCGTTAGGGTTATACACAGATACCAGGAGACCACTGCCATAGGGTTTATACACAGATACCAGGAGACCCCTGCCATAGGGTTTATACACAGATACCAGGAGACCCCTGTGTTAGGGTTTATACACAGATACCAGGAGACCCCTGTGTTAGGGTTTATACACAGATAGCAGGAGACCCCTGCCATAGGGTTTATACACAGATACCAGGAGACCCCTGCCATAGGGTTTATACACAGATACCAGGAGACCCCTGCCATAGGGTTTATACACAGATACCAGGAGACCCCTGCCATAGGGTTTATACACAGATAACAGGAGACCACTGCATTAGGGTTATACACAGATACCAGGAGACCACTGCGTTAGGGTTTATACAAAGATACCAAGAGAACACTGTGTTAGGGTTATACACAGATACCAGGAGACCCCTGCCATAGGGTTTATACACAGATACCAGGAGACCCCTGCGTTAGGGTTTATACACAGATACCAGGATACCACTGCCATAGGGTTTATACACAGATACCAGGAGACCACTGCGTTAGGGTTATACACAGATACCAGGAGACCCCTGCCATAGGGTTTATACACAGATACCAGGAGACCCCTGCCATAGGGTTTATACACAGATACCAGGAGACCCCTGCCATAGGGTTTATACACAGATACCAGGAGACCCCTGCCATAGGGTTTATACACAGATACCAGGAGACCCCTGTGTTAGGGTTTATACACAGATACCAGGAGACCCCTGCCATAGGGTTTATACACAGATACCAGGAGACCCCTGCCATAGGGTTTATACACAGATACCAGGAGACCCCTGCCATAGGGTTTATACACAGATAACAGGAGACCACTGCATTAGGGTTATACACAGATACCAGGAGACCACTGTCATAGGGTTTATACACAGATACCAGGAGACCACTGCGTTAGGGTTATACACAGATACCAGGAGACCCCTGCCATAGGGTTTATACACAGATACCAGGAGACAACTGCGTTAGGGTTATACACAGATACCAGGAGACCACTGCCATAGGGTTTATACACAGATACCAGGAGACCACTGCGTTAGGGTTATACACAGATACCAGGAGACCCCTGCCATAGGGTTTATACACAGATACCAGGAGACCCCTGTGTTAGGGTTTATACACAGATACCAGGAGACCACTGCGTTAGGGTTTATACACAGATACCAGGAGACCCCTGCCATAGGGTTTATACACAGATACCAGGAGACCCCTGCCATAGGGGTTATACACAGATACCAGGAGACCCCTGCGTTAGGGTTATACACAGATACCAGGAGACCCCTGCCATAGGGTTTATACACAGATACCAGGAGACCCCTGCCATAGGGTTTATACACAGATATCAGGAGACCCCTGCCATAGGGTTTATACACAGATACCAGGAGACCCCTGCCATAGGGTTTATACACAGATACCAGGAGACCCCTGCCATAGGGTTTATACACAGATAACAGGAGACCACTGCATTAGGGTTATACACAGATACCAGGAGACCACTGCCATAGGTTTTATACACAGATACCAGGAGACCACTGCGTTAGGGTTATAAACAGATACCAGGAGACCCCTGCCACAGGGTTTATACACAGATACCAGGAGACAACTGCGTTAGGGTTATACACAGATACCAGGAGACCACTGCCATAGGGTTTATACACAGATACCAGGAGACCACTGCCATAGGGTTTAGAGACAGATACCAGGAGACCACTGCGTTAGGGTTTATAGACAGATACCAGGAGACCACTGCTATAGGGTTTATAGGCAGATACCAGGAGACCACTGCTATTGGGTTTATAGGCAGATACCAGGAGACCACTGCTATAGGGTTTATAAACAGATACCAGGAGACCCCTGCCATAGGGTTTATACACAGATACCAGGAGACCCCTGTGTTAGGGTTTATACACAGATAACAGGAGACCACTGCGTTAGGGTTTATACACATATACCAGGAGACCCCTGCCATAGGGTTTATACACAGATACCAGGAGACCCCTGCCATAGGGTTTATACACAGATACCAGGAGACCACTGCCATAGGGTTTATACACAGATACCAAGAGAACACTGCGTTAGGGTTATACACAGATACCAGGAGACCCCTGCCATAGGGTTTATACACAGATACCAGGAGACCCCTGCGTTAGGGTTTATACACAGATACCAGGATACCACTGCCATAGGGTTTATACACAGATACCAGGAGACCACTGCGTTAGGGTTATAAACAGATACCAGGAGACCCCTGCCACAGGGTTTATACACAGATACCAGGAGACAACTGCGTTAGGGTTATACACAGATACCAGGAGACCACTGCCATAGGGTTTATACACAGATACCAGGAGACCACTGCCATAGGGTTTAGAGACAGATACCAGGAGACCACTGCGTTAGGGTTTAAAGACAGATACCAGGAGACCACTGCTATAGGGTTTATAGGCAGATACCAGGAGACCACTGCTATTGGGTTTATAGGCAGATACCAGGAGACCACTGCTATAGGGTTTATACACAGATACCAGGAGACCCCTGCCATAGGGTTTATACACAGATACCAGGAGACCACTGCGTTAGGGTTTATACACAGATACCAGGAGACCCCTGCCATAGGGTTTATACACAGATACCAGGAGACCCCTGCCATAGGGTTTATTCACAGATACCAGGAGACCACTGCCATAGGGTTTATACACAGATACCAGGAGACCCCTGCGTTAGGGTTTATACACAGATACCAGGATACCACTGCCATAGGGTTTATACACAGATACCAGGAGACCACTGCGTTAGGGTTATACACAGATACCAGGAGACCCCTGCCATAGGGTTTATACACAGATACCAGGAGACCCCTGCCATAGGGTTTATACACAGATACCAGGAGACCCCTGCCATAGGGTTTATACACAGATACCAGGAGACCCCTGCCATAGGGTTTATACACAGATACCAGGAGACCCCTGTGTTAGGGTTTATACACAGATACCAGGAGACCCCTGCCATAGGGTTTATACACAGATACCAGGAGACCCCTGTGTTAGGGTTTATACACAGATACCAGGAGACCCCTGCCATAGGGTTTATACACAGATACCAGGAGACCCCTGCCATAGGGTTTATACACAGATACCAGGAGACCCCTGCCATAGGGGTTATACACAGATACCAGGAGACCCCTGCGTTAGGGTTATACACAGATACCAGGAGACCCCTGCCATAGGGTTTATACACAGATACCAGGAGACCCCTGCCATAGGGTTTATACACAGATACCAGGAGACCCCTGCCATAGGGTTTATACACAGATACCAGGAGACCCCTGCCATAGGGTTTATACACAGATACCAGGAGACCCCTGCCATAGGGGTTATACACAGATACCAGGAGACCCCTGCGTTAGGGTTATACACAGATACCAGGAGACCCCTGCCATAGGGTTTATACACAGATACCAGGAGACCCCTGCCATAGGGTTTATACACAGATACCAGGAGACCCCTGCCATAGGGTTTATACACAGATACCAGGAGACCCCTGCCATAGGGTTTATACACAGATACCAGGAGACCCCTGCCATAGGGTTTATACACAGATAACAGGAGACCACTGCATTAGGGTTATACACAGATACCAGGAGACCACTGCCATAGGTTTTATACACAGATACCAGGAGACCACTGCGTTAGGGTTATAAACAGATACCAGGAGACCCCTGCCACAGGGTTTATACACAGATACCAGGAGACAACTGCGTTAGGGTTATACACAGATACCAGGAGACCACTGCCATAGGGTTTATACACAGATACCAGGAGACCACTGCCATAGGGTTTAGAGACAGATACCAGGAGACCACTGCGTTAGGGTTTAAAGACAGATACCAGGAGACCACTGCTATAGGGTTTATAGGCAGATACCAGGAGACCACTGCTATTGGGTTTATAGGCAGATACCAGGAGACCACTGCTATAGGGTTTATACACAGATACCAGGAGACCCCTGCCATAGGGTTTATACACAGATACCAGGAGACCACTGCGTTAGGGTTTATACACAGATACCAGGAGACCCCTGCCATAGGGTTTATACACAGATACCAGGAGACCCCTGCCATAGGGTTTATTCACAGATACCAGGAGACCACTGCCATAGGGTTTATACACAGATACCAAGAGAACACTGCGTTAGGGTTATACACAGATACCAGGAGACCCCTGCCATAGGGTTTATACACAGATACCAGGAGACCCCTGCGTTAGGGTTTATACACAGATACCAGGATACCACTGCCATAGGGTTTATACACAGATACCAGGAGACCACTGCGTTAGGGTTATACACAGATACCAGGAGACCCCTGCCATAGGGTTTATACACAGATACCAGGAGACCCCTGCCATAGGGTTTATACACAGATACCAGGAGACCCCTGCCATAGGGTTTATACACAGATACCAGGAGACCCCTGCCATAGGGTTTATACACAGATACCAGGAGACCCCTGTGTTAGGGTTTATACACAGATACCAGGAGACCCCTGCCATAGGGTTTATACACAGATACCAGGAGACCCCTGTGTTAGGGTTTATACACAGATACCAGGAGACCCCTGCCATAGGGTTTATACACAGATACCAGGAGACCCCTGCCATAGGGTTTATACACAGATACCAGGAGACCCCTGCCATAGGGGTTATACACAGATACCAGGAGACCCCTGCGTTAGGGTTATACACAGATACCAGGAGACCCCTGCCATAGGGTTTATACACAGATACCAGGAGACCCCTGCCATAGGGTTTATACACAGATACCAGGAGACCCCTGCCATAGGGTTTATACACAGATACCAGGAGACCCCTGCCATAGGGTTTATACACAGATACCAGGAGACCCCTGCCATAGGGTTTATACACAGATAACAGGAGACCACTGCATTAGGGTTATACACAGATACCAGGAGACCACTGCCATAGGTTTTATACACAGATACCAGGAGACCACTGCGTTAGGGTTATAAACAGATACCAGGAGACCCCTGCCACAGGGTTTATACACAGATACCAGGAGACAACTGCGTTAGGGTTATACACAGATACCAGGAGACCACTGCCATAGGGTTTATACACAGATACCAGGAGACCACTGCCATAGGGTTTAGAGACAGATACCAGGAGACCACTGCGTTAGGGTTTAAAGACAGATACCAGGAGACCACTGCTATAGGGTTTATAGGCAGATACCAGGAGACCACTGCTATTGGGTTTATAGGCAGATACCAGGAGACCACTGCTATAGGGTTTATACACAGATACCAGGAGACCCCTGCAATAGGGTTTATACACAGATACCAGGAGACCACTGCGTTAGGGTTTATACACAGATACCAGGAGACCCCTGCCATAGGGTTTATACACAGATACCAGGAGACCCCTGCCATAGGGTTTATTCACAGATACCAGGAGACCACTGCCATAGGGTTTATACACAGATACCAAGAGAACACTGCGTTAGGGTTATACACAGATACCAGGAGACCCCTGCCATAGGGTTTATACACAGATACCAGGAGACCCCTGCGTTAGGGTTTATACACAGATACCAGGATACCACTGCCATAGGGTTTATACACAGATACCAGGAGACCACTGCGTTAGGGTTATACACAGATACCAGGAGACCCCTGCCATAGGGTTTATACACAGATACCAGGAGACCCCTGCCATAGGGTTTATACACAGATACCAGGAGACCCCTGCCATAGGGTTTATACACAGATACCAGGAGACCCCTGCCATAGGGTTTATACACAGATACCAGGAGACCCCTGTGTTAGGGTTTATACACAGATACCAGGAGACCCCTGCCATAGGGTTTATACACAGATACCAGGAGACCCCTGCCATAGGGTTTATACACAGATACCAGGAGACCCCTGCCATAGGGTTTATACACAGATAACAGGAGACCACTGCATTAGGGTTATACACAGATACCAGAAGACCACTGCCATAGGGTTTATACACAGATACCAGGAGACCACTGCGTTAGGGTTATACACAGATACCAGGAGACCCCTGCCATAGGGTTTATACACAGAAACCAGGAGACAACTGCGTTAGGGT
Source organism: Oncorhynchus tshawytscha (assembly GCF_018296145.1). Lineage (NCBI taxonomy): Eukaryota > Metazoa > Chordata > Actinopteri > Salmoniformes > Salmonidae > Oncorhynchus > Oncorhynchus tshawytscha. Next base: position 50,510,479 of record NC_056458.1, on the reverse strand, counting down.
TATACACAGATACCAGGAGACCACTGCGTTAGGGTTATACACAGATACCAGGAGACCCCTGCCATAGGGTTTATACACAGATACCAGGAGACCCCTGCCATAGGGTTTATACACAGATACCAGGAGACCCCTTCCATAGGGTTTATACACAGATACCAGGAGACCCCTGCCATAGGGTTTATACAAAGATACCAGGAGACCCCTGTGTTAGGGTTTATACACAGATACCAGGAGACCACTGCGTTAGGGTTTATACACAGATACCAGGAGACCCCTGCCATAGGGTTTATACACAGATACCAGGAGTCCCCTGCCATAGGGGTTATACACAGACACCAGGAGACCCCTGCGTTAGGGTTATACACAGATACCAGGAGACCCCTGCCATAGGGTTTATACACAGATACCAGGAGACCCCTGCCATAGGGTTTATACACAGATACCAGGAGACCCCTGCCATAGGGTTTATACACAGATACCAGGAGACCCCTGCCATAGGGTTTATACACAGATAACAGGAGACCACTGCATTAGGGTTATACACAGATACCAGGAGACCACTGCCATAGGGTTTATACACAGATACCAGGAGACCACTGCGTTAGGGTTATAAACAGATACCAGGAGACCCCTGCCACAGGGTTTATACACAGATACCAGGAGACAACTGCGTTAGGGTTATACACAGATACCAGGAGACCACTGCCATAGGGTTTATACACAGATACCAGGAGACCACTGCCATAGGGTTTAGAGACAGATACCAGGAGACCACTGCGTTAGGGTTTATAGACAGATACCAGGAGACCACTGCCATAGGGTTTATACACAGATACCAGGAGACCACTGCGTTAGGGTTTATACACAGATACCAGGAGACCCCTGCCATAGGGTTTATACACAGATACCAGGAGACCCCTGCGTTAGGGTTTATACACAGATACCAGGAGACCACTGCCATAGGGTTTATACACAGATACCAGGAGACCACTGCGTTAGGGTTATACACAGATACCAGGAGACCCCTGCCATAGGGTTTATACACAGATACCAGGAGACCCCTGCCATAGGGTTTATACACAGATACCAGGAGACCCCTGCCATAGGGTTTATACACAGATACCAGGAGACCCCTGCCATAGGGTTTATACACAGATACCAGGAGACCCCTGCCATAGGGTTTATACACAGATACCAGGAGACCCCTGTGTTAGGGTTTATACACAGATACCAGGAGACCCCTGCCATAGGGTTTATACACAGATACCAGGAGACCCCTGCCATAGGGTTTATACACAGATACCAGGAGACCCCTGCCATAGGGTTTATACACAGATACCAGGAGACCCCTGCGTTAGGGTTATACACAGATACCAGGAGACCCCTGCCATAGGGTTTATACACAGATACCAGGAGACCCCTGCCATAGGGTTTATACACAGATACCAGGAGACCCCTGCCATAGGGTTTATACACAGATACCAGGAGACCCCTGCCATAGGGTTTATACACAGATACCAGGAGACCCCTGCCATAGGGTTTATACACAGATAACAGGAGACCACTGCATTAGGGTTATACACAGATACCAGGAGACCACTGCCATAGGTTTTATACACAGATACCAGGAGACCACTGCGTTAGGGTTATAAACAGATACCAGGAGACCCCTGCCACAGGGTTTATACACAGATACCAGGAGACAACTGCGTTAGGGTTATACACAGATACCAGGAGACCACTGCCATAGGGTTTATACACAGATACCAGGAGACCACTGCCATAGGGTTTAGAGACAGATACCAGGAGACCACTGCGTTAGGGTTTAAAGACAGATACCAGGAGACCACTGCTATAGGGTTTATAGGCAGATACCAGGAGACCACTGCTATTGGGTTTATAGGCAGATACCAGGAGACCACTGCTATAGGGTTTATACACAGATACCAGGAGACCCCTGCCATAGGGTTTATACACAGATACCAGGAGACCACTGCGTTAGGGTTTATACACAGATACCAGGAGACCCCTGCCATAGGGTTTATACACAGATACCAGGAGACCCCTGCCATAGGGTTTATACACAGATACCAGGAGACCCCTGCCATAGGGTTTATACACAGATAACAAGAGACCACTGCGTTAGGGTTATACACAGATACCAGGAGACCCCTGCCATAGGGTTTATACACAGATACCAGGAGACCCCTGCGTTAGGGTTTATACACAGATACCAGGATACCACTGCCATAGGGTTTATACACAGATACCAGGAGACCACTGCGTTAGGGTTATACACAGATACCAGGAGACCCCTGCCATAGGGTTTATACACAGATACCAGGAGACCCCTGCCATAGGGTTTATACACAGATACCAGGAGACCCCTGCCATAGGGTTTATACACAGATACCAGGAGACCCCTGCCATAGGGTTTATACACAGATACCAGGAGACCCCTGCCAGGGTTTATACACAGATACCAGGAGACCCCTGCCATAGGGTTTATACACAGATACCAGGAGACCCCTGCCATAGGGTTTATACACAGATACCAGGAGACCCTGCCATAGGGTTTATACACAGATAACAGGAGACCACTGCATTGGGTTATACACAGATACCAGAAGACCACTGCCATAGGGTTTATACACAGATACCAGGAGACCCTGCCATAGGGTTTATACACAGATACCAGGAGACCCCTGCCATAGGGTTTATACACAGAAACCAGGAGACAACTGCGTTAGGGTTAGGGTTATACACAGATACCAGGAGACCACTGCGTTAGGGTTTACACAGATACCAGGAGACCCCTGCCATAGGGTTTATACACAGATACCAGGAGACCCCTGCCATAGGGTTTATACACAGATACCAGGAGACCCCTTCCATAGGGTTTATACACAGATACCAGGAGACCCCTGCCATAGGGTTTATACACAGATACCAGGAGACCCCTGTGTTAGGGTTTATACACAGATACCAGGAGACCACTGCGTTAGGGTTTATACACAGATACCAGGAGACCCCTGCCATAGGGTTTATACACAGATACCAGGAGACCCCTGCCATAGGGGTTATACACAGATACCAGGAGACCCCTGCGTTAGGGTTATACACAGATACCAGGAGACCCCTGCCATAGGGTTTATACACAGATACCAGGAGACCCCTGCCATAGGGTTTATACACAGATACCAGGAGACCCCTGCCATAGGGTTTATACACAGATACCAGGAGACCCCTGCCATAGGGTTTATACACAGATAACAGGAGACCACTGCATTAGGGTTATACACAGATACCAGGAGACCACTGCCATAGGGTTTATACACAGATACCAGGAGACCACTGAGTTAGGGTTATAAACAGATACCAGGAAACCCCTGCCACAGGGTTTATACACAGATACCAGGAGACAACTGCGTTAGGGTTATACACAGATACCAGGAGACCACTGCCATAGGGTTTATACACAGATACCAGGAGACCACTGCCATAGGGGTTAGAGACAGATACCAGGAGACCACTGCGTTAGGGTTTATAGACAGATACCAGGAGACCACTGCTATAGGGTTTATAGGCAGATACCAGGAGACCACTGCTATTGGGTTTATAGGCAGATACCAGGAGACCACTGCTATAGGGTTTATACACAGATACCAGGAGACCCCTGCCATAGGGTTTATACACAGATACCAGGAGACCACTGCGTTAGGGTTTATACACAGATACCAGGAGACCCCTGCCATAGGGTTTATACACAGATACCAGGAGACCACTGCTATTGAGTTTATAGGCCCAGGAGACCACTGCTATAGGGTTTATACACAGATACCAGGAGACCCCTGCCATAGGGTTTATACACAGATACCAGGAGACCACTGCGTTAGGGTTTATACACAGATACCAGGAGACCCCTGCCATAGGGTTTATACACAGATACCAGGAGACCCTGCCATAGGGTTTATACACAGATACCAGGAGACCCCTGCCATAGGGTTTATACACAGATACCAGGAGACCCCTGCCATAGGGTTTATACACAGATACCAGGAGACCCCTGCCATAGGGTTTATACACAGATACCAGGAGACCCCTGCCATAGGGTTTATACACAGATACCAGGAGACCCCTGTGTTAGGGTTTATACACAGATACCAGGAGACCACTGCGTTAGGGTTTAAACACAGATACCAGGAGACCACTGCGTTAGGGTTTAAACACAGATACCAGGAGACCCCTGCCATAGGGTTTATACACAGATACCAGGAGACCCCTGCCATAGGGTTTATACACAGATAACAGGAGACCACTGCGTTAGGGTTATACACAGATACCAGGAGACCACTGCCATAGGGTTTATACACAGATACCAGGAGACCCCTGCCATAGGGTTTATACACAGATACCAGGAGACCCCTGTGTTAGGGTTTATACACAGATACCAGGAGACCCCTGTGTTAGGGTTTATACACAGATACCAGGAGACCCCTGCCATAGGGTTTATACACAGATACCAGGAGACCCCTGCCATAGGGTTTATACACAGATACCAGGAGACCCCTGCCATAGGGTTTATACACAGATAACAGGAGACCACTGCATTAGGGTTATACACAGATACCAGGAGACCACTGCCATAGGGTTTATACACAGATACCAAGAGAACACTGCGTTAGGGTTATACACAGATACCAGGAGACCCCTGCCATAGGGTTTATACACAGATACCAGGAGACCCCTGCGTTAGGGTTTATACACAGATACCAGGATACCACTGCCATAGGGTTTATACACAGATACCAGGAGACCACTGCGTTAGGGTTATACACAGATACCAGGAGACCCCTGCCATAGGGTTTATACACAGATAACAGGAGACCACTGCATTAGGGTTATACACAGATACCAGGAGACCACTGCCATAGGGTTTATACACAGATACCAGGAGACCACTGCGTTAGGGTTTATACACAGATACCAGGAGACCACTGCGTTAGGGTTTAAACACAAATAGGGACCCCTTTTTATACACAGATACCAGGAGACCCCTGCCATAGGGTTTATACACAGATAACAGGAGACCACTGCGTTAGGGTTATACACAGATACCAGGAGACCACTGCCATAGGGTTTATACACAGATACCAGGAGACCCCTGCCATAGGGTTTATACACAGATACCAGGAGACCCCTGTGTTAGGGTTTATACACAGATACCAGGAGACCCCTGTGTTAGGGTTTATACACAGATACCAGGAGACCCCTGCCATAGGGTTTATACACAGATACCAGGAGACCCCTGCCATAGGGTTTATACACAGATACCAGGAGACCCCTGCCATAGGGTTTATACACAGATAACAGGAGACCACTGCATTGGGGTTATACACAGATACCAGGAGACCACTGCCATAGGGTTTATACACAGATACCAGGAGAACACTGCGTTAGGGTTATACACAGATACCAGGAGACCCCTGCCATAGGGTTTATACACAGATACCAGGAGACCCCTGCGTTAGGGTTTATACACAGATACCAGGATACCACTGCCATAGGGTTTATACACAGATACCAGGAGACCACTGCGTTAGGGTTATACACAGATACCAGGAGACCCCTGCCATAGGGTTTATACACAGATAACAGGAGACCACTGCATTAGGGTTTATACACAGATACCAGGAGACCCCTGCCATAGGGTTTATACACAGATACCAGGAGACCCCTGCCATAGGGTTATACACAGATACCAGGAGACCCCTGCCATAGGGTTTATACACAGATACCAGGAGACCCCTGCCATAGGGTTTATACACAGATAACAGGAGACCACTGCGTTAGGGTTATACACAGATACCAGGAGACCACTGCCATAGGGTTTATACACAGATACCAGGAGACCCCTGCCATAGGGTTTATACACAGATACCAGGAGACCCCTGCCATAGGGGTTATACACAGATACCAGGAGACCACTGCTATAGGGTTTATAGGCAGATACCAGGAGACCACTGCTATAGGGTTTATAGGCAGATACCAGGAGACCACTGCTATAGGGTTTATACACAGATACCAGGAGACCCTGCCATAGGGTTTATACACAGATACCAGGAGACCACTGCGTTAGGGTTTATACACAGATACCAGGAGACCCCTGCCATAGGGTTTATACACAGATACCAGGAGACCCCTGCCATAGGGTTTATACACAGATACCAGGAGACCACTGCGTTAGGGTTATACACAGATACCAGGAGACCCCTGCCATAGGGTTTATACACAGATACCAGGAGACCACTGCGTTAGGGTTTATACACAGATACCAGGAGACCCCTGCCATAGGGTTTATACACAGATACCAGGAGACCCCTGCCATAGGGTTTATACACAGATACCAGGAGACCCCTGCCATAGGGTTTATACACAGATACCAGGAGACCCCTGCCATAGGGTTTATACACAGATACCAGGAGACCCCTGTGTTAGGGTTTATACACAGATACCAGGAGACCACTGCACAGATACCAGGAGACCACTGCGTTATTTACACAGATACCAGGAGACCCCTGCCATAGGGTTTATACACAGATACCAGGAGACCCCTGCCATAGGGTTTATACACAGATAACAGGAGACCACTGCGTTAGGGTTATACACAGATACCAGGAGACCACTGCCATAGGGTTTATACACAGATACCAGGAGACCCCTGCCATAGGGTTTATACACAGATACCAGGAGACCCCTGTGTTAGGGTTTATACACAGATACCAGGAGACCCCTGTGTTAGGGTTTATACACAGATACCAGGAGACCCCTGCCATAGGGTTTATACACAGATACCAGGAGACCCCTGCCATAGGGTTTATACACAGATACCAGGAGACCCCTGCCATAGGGTTTATACACAGATAACAGGAGACCACTGCATTAGGGTTATACACAGATACCAGGAGACCACTGCCATAGGGTTTATACACAGATACCAGGAGACCACTGCGTTAGGGTTATACACAGATACCAGGAGACCCCTGCCATAGGGTTTATACACAGATACCAGGAGACCCCTGCGTTAGGGTTTATACACAGATACCAGGATACCACTGCCATAGGGTTTATACACAGATACCAGGAGACCACTGCGTTAGGGTTATACACAGATACCAGGAGACCCCTGCCATAGGGTTTATACACTACAGATACCAGGAGACCCTGCCATAGGGTTTATACACAGATACCAGGAGACCCCTGCCATAGGGTTTATACACAGATACCAGGAGACCCCTGCCATAGGGTTTATACACAGATACCAGGAGACCCCTGTGTTAGGGTTTATACACAGATACCAGGAGACCCCTGCCATAGGGTTTATACACAGATACCAGGAGACCCCTGCCATAGGGTTTATACACAGATACCAGGAGACCCCTGCCATAGGGTTTATACACAGATACCAGGAGACCCCTGCCATAGGGTTTATACACAGATACCAGGAGACCCCTGCCATAGGGTTTATACACAGATACCAGGAGACCACTGCATTAGGGTTATACACAGATACCAGGAGACCACTGCCATAGGGTTTATACACAGATACCAGGAGACCACTGCGTTAGGGTTATACACAGATACCAGGAGACCCCTGCCATAGGGTTTATACACAGATACCAGGAGACAACTGCGTTTGGGTTATACACAGATACCAGGAGACCACTGCCATAGGGTTTATACACAGATACCAGGAGACCACTGCCATTAGGGTTTATACACAGATACCAGGAGACCCCTGCCATAGGGTTTATACACAGATACCAGGAGACCCCTGCCATAGGGTTATACACAGATACCAGGAGACCCCTGCCATTAGGGTTTATACACAGATACCAGGAGACCCCTGCCATAGGGTTTATACACAGATACCAGGAGACCCCTGCCATAGGGTTTATACACAGATACCAGGAGACCCCTGCCATAGGGTTTATACACAGATACCAGGAGACCCCTGCCATAGGGTTTATACACAGATACCAGGAGACCCCTGCCATAGGGTTTATACACAGATAACAGGAGACCACTGCATTAGGGTTATACACAGATACCAGGAGACCACTGCCATAGGTTTATACACAGATACCAGGAGACCACTGCGTTAGGGTTATAAACAGATACCAGGAGACCCCTGCCACAGGGTTTATACACAGATACCAGGAGACAACTGCGTTAGGGTTATACACAGATACCAGGAGACCACTGCCATAGGGTTTATACACAGATACCAGGAGACCACTGCCATAGGGTTTATACACAGATACCAGGAGACCACTGCCATAGGGTTTATACACAGATACCAGGAGACCACTGCTATAGGGTTTATACACAGATACCAGGAGACCACTGCTATTGGGTTTATAGGCAGATACCAGGAGACCACTGCTATAGGGTTTATACACAGATACCAGGAGACCCCTGCCATAGGGTTTATACACAGATACCAGGAGACCCCTGTGTTAGGGTTTATACACAGATACCAGGAGACCCCTGTGTTAGGGTTTATACACAGATAGCAGGAGACCCCTGCCATAGGGTTTATACACAGATACCAGGAGACCCCTGCCATAGGGTTTATACACAGATACCAGGAGACCCCTGCCATAGGGTTTATACACAGATAACAGGAGACCACTGCATTAGGGTTATACACAGATACCAGGAGACCACTGCGTTAGGGTTTATACACAGATACCAAGAGAACACTGCGTTAGGGTTATACACAGATACCAGGACCCCTTTATTTATACACAGATACCAGGAGACCCCTGCGTTAGGGTTTATACACAGATACCAGGAGACCACTGCCATAGGGTTTATACACAGATACCAGGAGACCACTGCGTTAGGGTTATACACAGATACCAGGAGACCCCTGCCATAGGGTTTATACACAGATACCAGGAGACCCCTGCCATAGGGTTTATACACAGATACCAGGAGACCCCTGCCATAGGGTTTATACACAGATACCAGGAGACCCCTGCCATAGGGTTTATACACAGATACCAGGAGACCCCTGTGTTAGGGTTTATACACAGATACCAGGAGACCCCTGCCATAGGGTTTATACACAGATACCAGGAGACCCCTGCCATAGGGTTTATACACAGATACCAGGAGACCCCTGCCATAGGGTTTATACACAGATACCAGGAGACCCCTGCCATAGGGTTTATACACAGATACCAGGAGACCCCTGCCATAGGGTTTATACACAGATAACAGGAGACCACTGCATTAGGGTTATACACAGATACCAGGAGACCACTGCCATAGGGTTTATACACAGATACCAGGAGACCAGCGTTAGGGTTATACACAGATACCAGGAGACCCCTGCCATAGGGTTTATACACAGATACCAGGAGACCCTGCGTTTGGGTTATACACAGATACCAGGAGACCACTGCCATTTTATACACAGATACCAGGAGACCACTGCGTTAGGGTTATACACAGATACCAGGAGACCCCTGCCAGGGTTTATACACAGATACCAGGAGACCCCTGCCATAGGGTTTATACACAGATACCAGGAGACCCCTGCATTAGGGTTATACACAGATACCAGGAGACCCCTGCCATAGGGTTTATACACAGATACCAGGAGACCCCTGCCATAGGGTTTATACACAGATACCAGGAGACCCCTGCCATAGGGTTTATACACAGATACCAGGAGACCCCTGCCATAGGGTTTATACACAGATACCAGGAGACCCCTGCCATAGGGTTTATACACAGATAACAGGAGACCACTGCATTAGGGTTATACACAGATACCAGGAGACCACTGCCATAGGGTTTATACACAGATACCAGGAGACCACTGCGTATTATACAGATACCAGGAGACCCCTGCCATAGGGTTTATACACAGATACCAGGAGACCCCTGAGGGTTATACACAGATACCAGGAGACCCCTGCCATAGGGTTTATACACAGATACCAGGAGACCCCTGCCATAGGGTTTATACACAGATACCAGGAGACCCCTGCCATTAGGGTTTATACACAGATACCAGGAGACCCCCATGCCATAGGGTTTATACACAGATACCAGGAGACCCCTGCCATAGGGTTTATACACAGATAACAGGAGACCACTGCATTAGGGTTATACACAGATACCAGGAGACCACTGCCATAGGGTTTATACACAGATACCAGGAGACCACTGCGTTAGGGTTATACACAGATACCAGGAGACCCCTGCCACAGGGTTTATACACAGATACCAGGAGACAACTGCGTTAGGGTTATACACAGATACCAGGAGACCACTGCCATAGGGTTTATACACAGATACCAGGAGACCACTGCCATAGGGTTTAGAGACAGATACCAGGAGACCACTGCCATAGGGTTTATACACAGATACCAGGAGACCACTGCCATAGGGTTTATAGGCAGATACCAGGAGACCACTGCTATAGGGTTTATAGGCAGATACCAGGAGACCACTGCTATAGGGTTTATACACAGATACCAGGAGACCCCTGCCATAGGGTTTATACACAGATACCAGGAGACCCCTGCCATAGGGTTTATACACAGATACCAGGAGACCCCTGCCATAGGGTTTATACACAGATACCAGGAGACCCCTGCCATAGGGTTTATACACAGATACCAGGAGACCCCTGCCATAGGGTTTATACACAGATACCAGGAGACCCCTGCCATAGGGTTTATACACAGATAACAGGAGACCACTGCATTAGGGTTATACACAGATACCAGGAGACCACTGCCATAGGGTTTATACACAGATACCAGGAGACCACTGCGTTAGGGTTATACACAGATACCAGGAGACCCCTGCCATAGGGTTTATACACAGATACCAGGAGACCCCTGCGTTAGGGTTTATACACAGATACCAGGAGACCACTGCCATAGGGTTTATACACAGATACCAGGAGACCACTGCGTTAGGGTTATACACAGATACCAGGAGACCCCTGCCATAGGGTTTATACACAGATACCAGGAGACCCCTGCCATAGGGTTTATACACAGATACCAGGAGACCCCTGCCATAGGGTTTATACACAGATACCAGGAGACCCCTGCCATAGGGTTTATACACAGATACCAGGAGACCCCTGTGTTAGGGTTTATACACAGATACCAGGAGACCCCTGCCATAGGGTTTATACACAGATACCAGGAGACCCCTGCCATAGGGTTTATACACAGATACCAGGAGACCCCTGCCATAGGGTTTATACACAGATACCAGGAGACCCCTGCCATAGGGTTTATACACAGATACCAGGAGACCCCTGCCATAGGGTTTATACACAGATAACAGGAGACCACTGCATTAGGGTTATACACAGATACCAGGAGACCACTGCCATAGGGTTTATACACAGATACCAGGAGACCACTGCGTTAGGGTTATACACAGATACCAGGAGACCCCTGCCATAGGGTTTATACACAGATACCAGGAGACAACTGCGTTAGGGTTATACACAGATACCAGGAGACCACTGCCATAGGGTTTATACACAGATACCAGGAGACCACTGCGTTAGGGTTATACACAGATACCAGGAGACCCCTGCCATAGGGTTTATACACAGATACCAGGAGACCCCTGCCATAGGGGTTATACACAGATACCAGGAGACCCCTGCATTAGGGTTATACACAGATACCAGGAGACCCCTGCCATAGGGTTTATACACAGATACCAGGAGACCCCTGCCATAGGGTTTATACACAGATACCAGGAGACCCCTGCCATAGGGTTTATACACAGATACCAGGAGACCCCTGCCATAGGGTTTATACACAGATACCAGGAGACCCCTGCCATAGGGTTTATACACAGATAACAGGAGACCACTGCATTAGGGTTATACACAGATACCAGGAGACCACTGCCATAGGTTTTATACACAGATACCAGGAGACCACTGCGTTAGGGTTATAAACAGATACCAGGAGACCCCTGCCACAGGGTTTATACACAGATACCAGGAGACAACTGCGTTAGGGTTATACACAGATACCAGGAGACCACTGCCATAGGGTTTATACACAGATACCAGGAGACCACTGCCATAGGGTTTAGAGACAGATACCAGGAGACCACTGCGTTAGGGTTTATAGACAGATACCAGGAGACCACTGCTATAGGGTTTATAGGCAGATACCAGGAGACCACTGCTATTGGGTTTATAGGCAGATACCAGGAGACCACTGCTATAGGGTTTATAAACAGATACCAGGAGACCCCTGCCATTTTATACACAGATACCAGGAGACCCCTGCCATAGGGTTTATACACAGATACCAGGAGACCACTGCCATAGGGTTTATACACAGATACCAGGAGACCCCTGCCATAGGGTTTATACACAGATACCAGGAGACCCCTGCCATAGGGTTTATACACAGATACAGGAGACCCTGCCATAGGGTTTATACACAGATACCACCCCTGCCATAGGGTTTATACACAGATACCAGGAGACCCCTGCCATAGGGTTTATACACAGATACCAGGAGACCACTGCCATAGGGTTTATACACAGATACCAGGAGACCACTGCATTAGGGTTATACACAGATACCAGGAGACCACTGCCATAGGGTTTATACACAGATACCAAGAGAACACTGCGTTAGGGTTATACACAGATACCAGGAGACCCCTGCCATAGGGTTTATACACAGATACCAGGAGACCCCTGCGTTAGGGTTTATACACAGATACCAGGATACCACTGCCATAGGGTTTATACACAGATACCAGGAGACCACTGCGTTAGGGTTATACACAGATACCAGGAGACCCCTGCCATAGGGTTTATACACAGATACCAGGAGACCCCTGCCATAGGGTTTATACACAGATACCAGGAGACCCCTGCCATAGGGTTTATACACAGATACCAGGAGACCCCTGCCATAGGGTTTATACACAGATACCAGGAGACCCCTGTGTTAGGGTTTATACACAGATACCAGGAGACCCCTGCCATAGGGTTTATACACAGATACCAGGAGACCCCTGCCATAGGGTTTATACACAGATACCAGGAGACCCCTGCCATAGGGTTTATACACAGATACCAGGAGACCCCTGCCATAGGGTTTATACACAGATACCAGGAGACCCCTGCCATAGGGTTTATACACAGATAACAGGAGACCACTGCATTAGGGTTATACACAGATACCAGGAGACCACTGCCATAGGGTTTATACACAGATACCAGGAGACCACTGCGTTAGGGTTATACACAGATACCAGGAGACCCCTGCCATAGGGTTTATACACAGATACCAGGAGACAGCGTTAGGGTTATACACAGATACCAGGAGACCACTGCCATAGGGTTTATACACAGATACCAGGAGACCACTGCCATTAGGGTTATACACAGATACCAGGAGACCCTGCCATAGGGTTTATACACAGATACCAGGAGACCACTGCCATACACAGATACCAGGAGACCCCTGCCATAGGGTTTATACACAGATACCAGGAGACCCCTGCCATAGGGTTTATACACAGATACCAGGAGACCCCTGCCATAGGGTTTATACACAGATACCAGGAGACCCTGCCATAGGGTTTATACACAGATACCAGGAGACCCCTGCCATAGGGTTTATACACAGATACCAGGAGACCCCTGCCATAGGGTTTATACACAGATACCAGGAGACCCCTGCCATAGGGTTTATACACAGATACCAGGAGACCCCTGCCATAGGGTTTATACACAGATACCAGGAGACCCCTGCCATAGGGTTTATACACAGATACCAGGAGACCCCTGCCATAGGGTTTATACACAGATACCAGGAGACCCCTGCCATTAGGGTTATACACAGATACCAGGAGACCCCTGCCATAGGGTTTATACACAGATACCAGGAGACCCCTGCCATAGGGTTTATACACAGATACCAGGAGACCACTGCCATTAGGGTTTATACACAGATACCAGGAGACCCCTGCCATAGGGTTTATACACAGATACCAGGAGACCCCTGCCATAGGGTTTATACACAGATACCAGGAGACCCCTGCCATAGGGTTTATACACAGATACCAGGAGACCCCTGCCATAGGGTTTATACACAGATACCAGGAGACCCCTGCCATAGGGTTTATACACAGATACCAGGAGACCCCTGCCATAGGGTTTATACACAGATACCAGGAGACCCCTGCCATAGGGTTTATACACAGATACCAGGAGACCACTGCATTAGGGTTATACACAGATACCAGGAGACCACTGCCATAGGTTTATACACAGATACCAGGAGACCACTGCGTTAGGGTTATAAACAGATACCAGGAGACCCCTGCCACAGGGTTTATACACAGATACCAGGAGACAACTGCGTTAGGGTTATACACAGATACCAGGAGACCACTGCCATAGGGTTTATACACAGATACCAGGAGACCACTGCCATAGGGTTTAGACCAGATACCAGGAGACCACTGCGTTAGGGTTTATAGACAGATACCAGGAGACCACTGCTATAGGGTTTATAGGCAGATACCAGGAGACCACTGCTATTGGGTTTATAGGCAGATACCAGGAGACCACTGCTATAGGGTTTATACACAGATACCAGGAGACCCCTGCCATGGGGTTTATACACAGATACCAGGAGACCACTGCCATAGGGTTTATACACAGATACCAGGAGACCCCTGCCATAGGGTTTATACACAGATACCAGGAGACCCTGCCATAGGGTTTATTCACAGATACCAGGAGACCACTGCCATAGGGTTTATACACAGATACCAAGAGAACACTGCGTTAGGGTTATACACAGATACCAGGAGACCCCTGCCATAGGGTTTATACACAGATACCAGGAGACCCCTGCGTTAGGGTTTATACACAGATACCAGGATACCACTGCCATAGGGTTTATACACAGATACCAGGAGACCACTGCGTTAGGGTTATACACAGATACCAGGAGACCCCTGCCATAGGGTTTATACACAGATACCAGGAGACCCCTGCCATAGGGTTTATACACAGATACCAGGAGACCCCTGCCATAGGGTTTATACACAGATACCAGGAGACCCCTGCCATAGGGTTTATACACAGATACCAGGAGACCCCTGTGTTAGGGTTTATACACAGATACCAGGAGACCCCTGCCATAGGGTTTATACACAGATACCAGGAGACCCTGTGTTAGGGTTTATACACAGATACCAGGAGACCCCTGCCATAGGGTTTATACACAGATACCAGGAGACCCCTGCCATAGGGTTTATACACAGATACCAGGAGACCCCTGCCATAGGGTTATACACAGATACCAGGAGACCCCTGCCATAGGGTTATACACAGATACCAGGAGACCCCTGCCATAGGGTTTATACACAGATACCAGGAGACCCCTGCCATAGGGTTTATACACAGATACCAGGAGACCCCTGCCATAGGGTTTATACACAGATACCAGGAGACCCCTGCCATAGGGTTTATACACAGATAACAGGAGACCACTGCATTAGGGTTATACACAGATACCAGGAGACCACTGCCATAGGTTTTATACACAGATACCAGGAGACCACTGCGTTAGGGTTATAAACAGATACCAGGAGACCCCTGCCACAGGGTTTATACACAGATACCAGGAGACAACTGCGTTAGGGTTATACACAGATACCAGGAGACCACTGCCATAGGGTTTATACACAGATACCAGGAGACCACTGCCATAGGGTTTAGAGACAGATACCAGGAGACCACTGCGTTAGGGTTTAAAGACAGATACCAGGAGACCACTGCTATAGGGTTTATAGGCAGATACCAGGAGACCACTGCTATTGGGTTTATAGGCAGATACCAGGAGACCACTGCTATAGGGTTTATACACAGATACCAGAGACCCTGCCATAGGGTTTATAGACAGATACCAGGAGACCACTGCGTTAGGGTTTAAAGACAGATACCAGGAGACCACTGCTATAGGGTTTATAGGCAGATACCAGGAGACCACTGCTATTGGGTTTATAGGCAGATACCAGGAGACCACTGCTATAGGGTTTATACACAGATACCAGGAGACCCCTGCCATAGGGTTTATACACAGATACCAGGAGACCACTGCGTTAGGGTTTATACACAGATACCAGGAGACCCCTGCCATAGGGTTTATACACAGATACCAGGAGACCCCTGCCATAGGGTTTATTCACAGATACCAGGAGACCACTGCCATAGGGTTTATACACAGATACCAAGAGAACACTGCGTTAGGGTTATACACAGATACCAGGAGACCCCTGCCATAGGGTTTATACACAGATACCAGGAGACCCCTGCGTTAGGGTTTATACACAGATACCAGGATACCACTGCCATAGGGTTTATACACAGATACCAGGAGACCACTGCGTTAGGGTTATACACAGATACCAGGAGACCCCTGCCATAGGGTTTATACACAGATACCAGGAGACCCCTGCCATAGGGTTTATACACAGATACCAGGAGACCCCTGCCATAGGGTTTATACACAGATACCAGGAGACCCCTGCCATAGGGTTTATACACAGATACCAGGAGACCCCTGTGTTAGGGTTTATACACAGATACCAGGAGACCCCTGCCATAGGGTTTATACACAGATACCAGGAGACCCCTGTGTTAGGGTTTATACACAGATACCAGGAGACCCCTGCCATAGGGTTTATACACAGATACCAGGAGACCCCTGCCATAGGGTTTATACACAGATACCAGGAGACCCCTGCCATAGGGTTTATACACAGATACCAGGAGACCCCTGCGTTAGGGTTATACACAGATACCAGGAGACCCCTGCCATAGGGTTTATACACAGATACCAGGAGACCCCTGCCATAGGGTTTATACACAGATACCAGGAGACCCCTGCCATAGGGTTTATACACAGATACCAGGAGACCCCTGCCATAGGGTTTATACACAGATACCAGGAGACCCCTGCCATAGGGTTTATACACAGATAACAGGAGACCACTGCATTAGGGTTATACACAGATACCAGGAGACCACTGCATTAGGGTTATACACAGATACCAGGAGACCACTGCCATAGGTTTTAACAGATACCAGGAGACCACTGCGTTAGGGTTATAAACAGATACCAGGAGACCCCTGCCACAGGGTTTATACACAGATACCAGGAGACAACTGCGTTAGGGTTATACACAGATACCAGGAGACCACTGCCATAGGGTTTATACACAGATACCAGGAGACCACTGCCATAGGGTTTATAGACAGATACCAGGAGACCACTGCTATAGGGTTTATAGGCAGATACCAGGAGACCACTGCTTTGGGTTTATAGGCAGATACCAGGAGACCACTGCTATAGGGTTTATACACAGATACCAGGAGACCCCTGCCATAGGGTTTATACACAGATACCAGGAGACCCCTGCGTTAGGGTTTAAAGACAGATACCAGGAGACCACTGCTATAGGGTTTATAGGCAGATACCAGGAGACCACTGCTATTGGGTTTATAGGCAGATACCAGGAGACCACTGCGTTAGGGTTTAAAGACAGATACCAGGAGACCACTGCTATAGGGTTTATAGGCAGATACCAGGAGACCACTGCGTTAGGGTTTATACACAGATACCAGGAGACCCCTGCCATAGGGTTTATACACAGATACCAGGAGACCCCTGCCATAGGGTTTATTCACAGATACCAGGAGACCACTGCCATAGGGTTTATACACAGATACCAGGAGAACACTGCGTTAGGGTTATACACAGATACCAGGAGACCCCTGCCATAGGGTTTATACACAGATACCAGGAGACCACTGCGTTAGGGTTATACACAGATACCAGGAGACCCCTGCCATAGGGTTTATACACAGATACCAGGAGACCCCTGCCATAGGGTTTATACACAGATACCAGGAGACCCCTGCCATAGGGTTTATACACAGATACCAGGAGACCCCTGCCATAGGGTTTATACACAGATACCAGGAGACCCCTGTGTTAGGGTTTATACACAGATACCAGGAGACCCCTGCCATAGGGTTTATACACAGATACCAGGAGACCCCTGTGTTAGGGTTTATACACAGATACCAGGAGACCCCTGCCATAGGGTTTATACACAGATACCAGGAGACCCCTGCCATAGGGTTTATACACAGATACCAGGAGACCCCTGCCATAGGGGTTATACACAGATACCAGGAGACCCCTGCGTTAGGGTTATACACAGATACCAGGAGACCCCTGCCAGATAGGGTTTATACACAGATACCAGGAGACCCCTGCCATAGGGTTTATACACAGATACCAGGAGACCCCTGCCATAGGGTTTATACACAGATACCAGGAGACCCCTGCCATAGGGTTTATACACAGATACCAGGAGACCCCTGCCATAGGGTTTATACACAGATAACAGGAGACCACTGCATTAGGGTTATACACAGATACCAGGAGACCACTGCCATAGGTTTTATACACAGATACCAGGAGACCACTGCGTTAGGGTTATAAACAGATACCAGGAGACCCCTGCCACAGGGTTTATACACAGATACCAGGAGACAACTGCGTTAGGGTTATACACAGATACCAGGAGACCACTGCCATAGGGTTTATACACAGATACCAGGAGACCACTGCCATAGGGTTTAGAGACAGATACCAGGAGACCACTGCGTTAGGGTTTAAAGACAGATACCAGGAGACCACTGCTATAGGGTTTATAGGCAGATACCAGGAGACCACTGCTATTGGGTTTATAGGCAGATACCAGGAGACCACTGCTATAGGGTTTATACACAGATACCAGGAGACCCCTGCCATAGGGTTTATACACAGATACCAGGAGACCACTGCGTTAGGGTTTATACACAGATACCAGGAGACCCCTGCCATAGGGTTTATACACAGATACCAGGAGACCCCTGCCATAGGGTTTATTCACAGATACCAGGAGACCACTGCCATAGGGTTTATACACAGATACCAGAGAACACTGCGTTAGGGTTATACACAGATACCAGGAGACCCCTGCCATAGGGTTTATACACAGATACCAGGAGACCCCTGCGTTAGGGTTTATACACAGATACCAGGATACCACTGCCATAGGGTTTATACACAGATACCAGGAGACCACTGCGTTAGGGTTATACACAGATACCAGGAGACCCCTGCCATAGGGTTTATACACAGATACCAGGAGACCCCTGCCATAGGGTTTATACACAGATACCAGGAGACCCTGTGTTAGGGTTTATACACAGATACCAGGAGACCCCTGCCATAGGGTTTATACACAGATACCAGGAGACCCCTGCCATAGGGTTTATACACAGATACCAGGAGACCCCTGCCATAGGGTTTATACACAGATAACAGGAGACCACTGCATTAGGGTTATACACAGATACCAGAAGACCACTGCCATAGGGTTTATACACAGATACCAGGAGACCACTGCGTTAGGGTTATACACAGATACCAGGAGACCCCTGCCATAGGGTTTATACACAGAAACCAGGAGACAACTGCGTTAGGGTTATACACAGATACCAGGAGACCACTGCGTTAGGGTTATACACAGATACCAGGAGACCCCTGCCATAGGGTTTATACACAGATACCAGGAGACCCCTGCCATAGGGTTTATACACAGATACCAGGAGACCCCTTCCATAGGGTTTATACACAGATACCAGGAGACCCCTGCCATAGGGTTTATACACAGATACCAGGAGACCCCTGTGTTAGGGTTTATACACAGATACCAGGAGACCACTGCGTTAGGGTTTATACACAGATACCAGGAGACCCCTGCCATAGGGTTTATACACAGATACCAGGAGACCCCTGCCATAGGGTTATACACAGATACCAGGAGCCCCTGCGTTAGGGTTATACACAGATACCAGGAGACCCCTGCCATAGGGTTTATACACAGATACCAGGAGACCCCTGCCATAGGGTTTATACACAGATACCAGGAGACCCCTGCCATAGGGTTTATACACAGATACCAGGAGACCCCTGCCATAGGGTTTATACACAGATAACAGGAGACCACTGCATTAGGGTTATACACAGATACCAGGAGACCACTGCCATAGGGTTTATACACAGATACCAGGAGACCACTGCCATAGGGTTATAAACAGATACCAGGAAACCCCTGCCACAGGGTTTATACACAGATACCAGGAGACCACTGCGTTAGGGTTATACACAGATACCAGGAGACCACTGCCATAGGGTTTATACACAGATACCAGGAGACCACTGCCATAGGGGTTAGAGACAGATACCAGGAGACCACTGCGTTAGGGTTTATAGACAGATACCAGGAGACCACTGCTATAGGGTTTATAGGCAGATACCAGGAGACCACTGCTATTGAGTTTATAGGCAGATACCAGGAGACCACTGCTATAGGGTTTATACACAGATACCAGGAGACCCCTGCCATAGGGTTTATACACAGATACCAGGAGACCACTGCGTTAGGGTTTATACACAGATACCAGGAGACCCCTGCCATAGGGTTTATACAGAGATACCAGGAGACCACTGCGTTAGGGTTATACACAGATACCAGGAGACCCCTGCCATAGGGTTTATACACAGATACCAGGAGACCCCTGCCATAGGGTTTATAGACAGATACCAGGAGACCCCTGCCATAGGGTTTATACACAGATACCAGGAGACCCCTGCCATAGGGTTTATACACAGATACCAGGAGACCCCTACCATAGGGTTTATACACAGATACCAGGAGACCCCTGTGTTAGGGTTTATACACAGATACCAGGAGACCACTGCGTTAGGGTTTAAACACAGATACCAGGAGACCACTGCGTTAGGGTTTAAACACAAATACCAGGAGACCCCTGCCATAGGGTTTATACACAGATACCAGGAGACCCCTGCCATAGGGTTTATACACAGATAACAGGAGACCACTGCGTTAGGGTTATACACAGATACCAGGAGACCACTGCCATAGGGTTTATACACAGATACCAGGAGACCCCTGCCATAGGGTTTATACACAGATACCAGGAGACCCCTGTGTTAGGGTTTATACACAGATACCAGGAGACCCCTGTGTTAGGGTTTATACACAGATACCAGGAGACCCCTGCCATAGGGTTTATACACAGATACCAGGAGACCCCTGCCATAGGGTTTATACACAGATACCAGGAGACCCCTGCCATAGGGTTTATACACAGATAACAGGAGACCACTGCATTAGGGTTATACACAGATACCAGGAGACCACTGCCATAGGGTTTATACACAGATACCAAGAGAACACTGCGTTAGGGTTATACACAGATACCAGGAGACCCCTGCCATAGGGTTTATACACAGATACCAGGAGACCCCTGCGTTAGGGTTTATACACAGATACCAGGATACCACTGCCATAGGGTTTATACACAGATACCAGGAGACCACTGCGTTAGGGTTATACACAGATACCAGGAGACCCCTGCCATAGGGTTTATACACAGATAACAGGAGACCACTGCATTAGGGTTATACACAGATACCAGGAGACCACTGCCATAGGGTTTATACACAGATACCAGGAGACCACTGCGTTAGGGTTATACACAGATACCAGGAGACCCCTGCCATAGGGTTTATACACAGATACCAGGAGACCCCTGCCATAGGATTTATACACAGATACCAGGAGACCCCTGCCATAGGGTTTATACACAGATACCAGGAGACCCCTGCCATAGGGTTTATACACAGATACCAGGAGACCCCTGTGTTAGGGTTTATACACAGATACCAGGAGACCCCTGCCATAGGGTTTATACACAGATACCAGGAGACCACTGAATTAGGGTTATACACAGATACCAGGAGACCACTGCCATAGGGTTTATACACAGATACCAGGAGACCACTGCGTTAGGGTTATACACAGATACCAGGAGACCCCTGCCATAGGGTTTATACACAGATACCAGGAGACCCCTGCGTTAGGGTTATACACAGATACCAGGAGACCCCTGCGTTAGGGTTTATACACAGATACCAGGATACCACTGCCATAGGGTTTATACACAGATACCAGGAGACCACTGCATTAGGGTTATACACAGATACCAGGAGACCCCTGTGTTAGGATTTATACACAGATACCAGGAGACCCCTGTGTTAGGGTTTATACACAGATACCAGGAGACCCCTGCCATAGGATTTATACACAGATACCAGGAGACCCCTGCCATAGGGTTTATACACAGATACCAGGAGACCCCTGCCATAGGGTTTATACACAGATAACAGGAGACCACTGCATTAAGGTTATACACAGATACCAGGAGACCCCTGCCATAGGGTTTATACACAGATACCAGGAGACCCCTGCGTTAGGGTTTATACACAGATACCAGGATACCACTGCCATAGGGTTTATACACAGATACCAGGAGACCACTGCATTAGGGTTATACACAGATACCAGGAGACCCCTGCCATAGGGTTTATACACAGATACCAGGATACCCCTGTGTTAGGGTTTATACACAGATACCAGGAGACCCCTGTGTTAGGGTTTATACACAGATACCAGGAGACCACTGCGTTAGGGTTTATACACAGATACCAGGAGACCCCTGTGTTAGGGTTTATACACAGATACCAGGAGACCACTGCGTTAGGGTTTATACACAGATACCAGGAGACCAATGCCATAGGGTTTATACACAGATACCAGGAGACCCCTGCCATAGGGGTTATACACAGATACCAGGAGACCCCTGCGTTAGGGTTATACACAGATACCAGGAGACCCCTGCCATAGGGTTTATACACAGATACCAGGAGACCCCTGCCATAGGGTTTATACACAGATACCAGGAGACCCCTGCCATAGGGTTTATACACAGATACCAGGAGACCCCTGCCATAGGGTTTATACACAGATACCAGGAGACCCCTGCCATAGGGTTTATACACAGATACCAGGAGACCCCTGTGTTAGGGTTTATACACAGATACCAGGAGACCCCTGCCATAGGGTTTATACACAGATACCAGGAGACCCCTGCCATAGGGTTTATACACAGATACCAGGAGACCCCTGCCATAAGGTTTATACACAGATAACAGGAGACCACTGCATTAGGGTTATACACAGATACCAGGAGACCAATGCCATAGGGTTTATACACAGATACCAGGAGACCACTGCGTTAGGGTTATACACAGATACCAGGAGACCCCTGCCATAGGGTTTATACACAGATGCCAGGAGACCCCTGCGTTAGGGTTTATACACAGATACCAGGATACCACTGCCATAGGGTTTATACACAGATACCAGGAGACCACTGCATTAGGGTTATACACAGATACCAGGAGACCCCTGTGTTAGGATTTATACACAGATACCAGGAGACCCCTGTGTTAGGGTTTATACACAGATACCAGGAGACCACTGCGTTAGGGTTTATACACAGATACCAGGAGACCCCTGTGTTAGGGTTTATACACAGATACCAGGAGACCACTGCGTTAGGGTTTATACACAGATACCAGGAGACCCCTGCCATAGGGTTTATACACAGATACCAGGAGACCCATGCCATAGGGTTTATACACAGATACCAGGAGACCCCTGTGTTAGGGTTTATACACAGATACCAGGAGACCACTGCGTTAGGGTTTATACACAGATACCAGGAGACCCCTGCCATAGGGGTTATACACAGATACCAGGAGACCCCTGCGTTAGGGGTTATACACAGATACCAGGAGACCCCTGCCATAGGGTTTATACACAGATACCAGGAGACCCATGCCATAGGGTTTATACACAGATACCAGGAGACCCCTGCCATAGGGTTTATACACAGATACCAGGAGACCCCTGCCATAGGGTTTATACACAGATACCAGGAGACCCCTGCCATAGGGTTTATACACAGATACCAGGAGACCCCTGTGTTAGGGTTTATACACAGATACCAGGAGACCCCTGCCATAGGGTTTATACACAGATACCAGGAGACCCCTGTGTTAGGGTTTATACACAGATACCAGGAGACCCCTGCCATAGGGTTTATACACAGATACCAGGAGACCCCTGCCATAGGGTTTATACACAGATACCAGGAGACCCCTGCCATAGGGTTTATACACAGATAACAGGAGACCACTGCATTAGGGTTATACACAGATACCAGGAGACCCCTGCCATAGGGTTTATACACAGATACCAGGAGACCCCTGCGTTAGGGTTTATACACAGATACCAGGATACCACTGCCATAGGGTTTATACACAGATACCAGGAGACCACTGCATTAGGGTTATACACAGATACCAGGAGACCCCTGCCATAGGGTTTATACACAGATACCAGGATACCCCTGTGTTAGGGTTTATACACAGATACCAGGAGACCCCTGTCATAGGGTTTATACACAGATACCAGGATACCCCTGTGTTAGGGTTTATACACAGATACCAGGAGACCCCTGTGTTAGGGTTTATACACAGATACCAGGAGACCACTGCGTTAGGGTTTATACACAGATACCAGGAGACCCCTGCCATAGGGTTTATACACAGATACCAGGAGACCCCTGCCATAGGGGTTATACACAGATACCAGGAGACCCCTGCGTTAGGGTTATACACAGATACCAGGAGACCCCTGCCATAGGGTTTATACACAGATACCAGGAGACCCCTGCCATAGGGTTTATACACAGATACCAGGAGACCCCTGCCATAGGGTTTATAGACAGATACCAGGAGACCCCTGTGTTAGGGTTTATACACAGATACCAGGAGACCACTGCGTTAGGGTTTATACACAGATACCAGGAGACCCCTGCCATAGGGTTTATACACAGATACCAGGAGACCCCTGCCATAGGGGTTATACACAGATACCAGGAGACCCCTGCGTTAGGGGTTATACACAGATACCAGGAGACCCCTGCCATAGGGTTTATACACAGATACCAGGAGACCCCTGCCATAGGGTTTATACACAGATACCAGGAGAACCCTGCGTTAGGGTTATACACAGATACCAGGAGACCCCTGCCATAGGGTTTATACACAGATACCAGGAGAACCCTGCGTTAGGGTTATACACAGATACCAGGAGACCCCTGCCATAGGGTTTATACACAGATACCAGGAGAACCCTGCGTTAGGGTTATACACAGATACCAGGAGACCCCTGCCATAGGGTTTATACACAGATACCAGGAGAACCCTGCGTTAGGTTTATACACAGATACCAGGAGACCCCTGCCATAGGGTTTATACACAGATACCAGGAGAACCCTGCTTTAGGGTTATACACAGATACCAGTAGACCCCTGCCATAGGGTTATACACAGATCTGTTTAATACATTTCTGATTCAGGCTGTAACACAATAAACTGTAGAATAAGTCGAGGGGTAAGAATACTTTCTCGAAGGCCGTTCTGTTCCCGCCCTTTAGATCTCAGTTCATAGTTTAACAAAATACACCGGAGACCCACCGGCCGTATCTCCTTTCGGGGCAAATGCCAGATGGGCTGGTAAATGTTTTGCCCATATTAGGCCTGTCTCATTTAGGGGGTTTCGCAACAAATTTATAATTATCTGGCTAACAATGGTGGCATCGAGAAAAAAGAATGGGCTAGTGTGTTAGAATGTCAGGGCCGATATCTGATCCCAGTCTGTCTCTGAACCGCATCCACCAAATATTCCATGATAGTAACATCCTGAATTGACAGTATCATCCTCATTTGCATAGTCACTAGAACTTCTCTCGTTGACAGGGCAACCATTCAAATTTTAAATCCTTCCTCCCATCTACAAACCCAGTCCCCCAACCACTCCACCAGGCCAACCACTCCACCAGGCCAACCACTCCACCAGGCCAACCACTCCACCAGACCAACCACTCCACCAGACCAACCACTCCACCAGGCCAACCACTCCATCAGGCCAACCACTCCACCAGACCAACCACTCCACCAGGCCAACCACTCCACCAGGCCAACCACTCCATCAGGCCAACCACTCCACCAGACCAACCACTCCACCAGACCAACCACTCCACCAGACCAACCACTCAAGCAAAAACTCCAATCTCAACCAGGCAAGATGACTTATTGATTTCTTTGACTTATTGATTTGATGACTTGTTGATTTAATGACTTATTTAATTACTTAATTTAACCATTTGAGAGATTGATTATTTTAAACTTGATTGATATTTCAGTTCTGTGTTTACTTGAAAATAAACAAATCAAAGTATAAATATACATTTTTACCAAAAACCAGGCTTTTTAACATGTTATGCTCATAGGAGCATCCTGAGCCAAAGACGCAGTGCATCCGGACAGTATTCAGACTCCTTGACTTTTGTTACGTTACAGTGTTATTCTAAGGAACTGCATCACATGGCTACAGGTGTCACTACAGACCCGGGTTGTATCACAACCGGCCGTGATCAGGAGTCCCATAGGGCGGTGCACATTTGGCCCAGCGTCATCCGTGTCAGGGGAGGGTTTGGCCGGGGGGGCTTTACTGACTCATCATGCTCTAGCGACTCCTGGTGGCGGTTTGTGCCAGGGGGGCTTTACTGACTCATCGTGCTCTAGCGACTCCTGGTGGCGGTTTGTGCCAGGGGAGCTTTACTGACTCATCGTGCTCTAGCGACTCCTGGTGGCGGTTTGTGCCAGGGGGCTTTACGGACTCATCGTGCTCTAGCGACTCCTGGTGGCGGTTTGTGCCAGGGGGCTTTACTGACTCATCGTGCTCTAGCGACTCCTGGTGGCGGTTGTGCCAGGGGGCTTTACTGACTCATCGTGCTCTAGCGACTCCTGGTGGCAGTTTGTGCCATGGGGGCTTTACTGACTCATTGTGCTCTAGCGACTCCTGGTGGCGGTTTGTGCCAGGGGGCTTTACTGACTCATCGTGCTCTAGCGACTCCTGGTGGCGGTTTGTGCCAGGGGGCTTTACTGACTCGTCGTGCTCTAGCGACTTCTGGTGGCGGTTTGTGACAGGGGGCTTTACTGACTCATCGTGCTCTAGCGACTCCTGGTGGCGGTTTGTGCCAGGGGGCTTTACTGACTCATCGTGCTCTAGCGACCCCTGGTGGCGGTTTGTGCCAGGGGGCTTTACTGACTCATCATGCTCTAGCGACTCCTGGTGGCGGTTTGTGCCAGGGGGGCTTTACTGACTCATCGTGCTCTAGCGACTCCTGGTGGCGGTTTGTGCCAGTTTGGCAGAGCCTCAAGAATGACTGTTTAAATTTAAATGAAGAAATTATAAAATGTAAAAGTGAATAATTGCAAAGCACAATGGGTATTACTATCAACGTTGTTTCAGGGACGGAGCTCATGAGAATAATACCCAGCATTTTTATATTTATATTTAGTTAATTTAGCCGACACTGTGTGTGTGTGTGTGTGTGTGTGTGTGTTTCATCCCTCCTCTCCCGGTGAGTGTGTGTGGAATAGTTTAAACATTCATTAGACAGTGTTAGATTGAAGTGATATAAACATTCATTAGACAGTGTTAGATTGAAGTGATATAAACATTCATTAGACAGTGTTAGATTGAAGTGATATAAACATTCATTAGACAGTGTTAGATTGAAGTGATATAAACATTCATTAGACAGTGTTAGATTGAAGTGATATAAACATTCATTAGACAGTGTTAGATTGAAGTATCGTTTAAACATTCATTAGACAGTGTTAGATTGAAGTGATATAAACATTCATTAGACAGTGTTAGATTGAAGTGATATAAACATTCATTAGACAGTGTTAGATTGAAGTATCGTTTAAACATTCATTAGACAGTGTTAGATTACCAGGGGTTATCTTCTGCAGTCAATAGCATGCATTTCCATTTGTTTCTACAGCATTCTACAACTGTGTGTGTTTGACACAAGTGAACATGAATCAGTCAAATGATGCTCTACTCTTTGAGAAGTAGACCAAGAACAGTTAGATGAAGATGCTCTACTCTTTGAGAAGTAGACCAAGAACAGTTAGATGAAGATGCTCTACTCTTTGAGAAGTAGACCAAGAACAGTTAGATGAAGAGATGACAGATGGGAAATGTTTTGACTCTGTGAAGATAGTTGTGTTACTTTGGTGTGCATTTCTCACCACCAGTACATTTTACAAGACTCTCATCAGGAGAATAATCAGGGTGCTGGGTTGAAATCAAGGTGTTGGGTTGAAATGAGATGAAATCAAGGTGTTGGGTTGAAATCAAGGTGTTGAGTTGAAATGAGATGAAATCAAGGTGTTGAGTTGAAATCAGGGTGCTGTGTTGAAATCAGGGTGCGTGGTTGAAATCAGGGTGCGTGGTTGAAATCAGGGTGTTGGGTTGAAATCAGGGTGTGTGGTTGAAATCAGGGTGCTGTGTTGAAATCAGGGTGTTGGGTTGAAATCAGGGTGTTGGGTTGAAATCAGGGTGTTGGGTTGATATCAGGGTGTGTGGTTGAAATCAGGGTGCTGGGTTGAAATCAGGGTGCTGGGTTGAAATCAGGGTGTTGGGTTGAAAAGAGGACTGTTCATTCTCATATCTTATTCAAACATGGAGGCATCAAAACTCCTTCTCTCTACTATCCAGCCCCATTGGAGGGTTGGATAGAAGCAATATAGCATACACAGTCTTAGAAACCACCCTCTGGAAAGCCTTGCTTTTGTGGGCGGAGCAGTTGCCATAACAGGCTGTGATGCAGCCCGACAGGATGCTCTCGATTGTGCATCTGTAAAAGTTTGTCAGGGTTATGGCTGACAAGCCACATTTTTTCAGCCTTGAAGAGGCGCTGTTGCTGTCCTGTTACCGGGAGAGATATGGCAACAACCAGTGAAAGTGCAGGGCGCCAACCGAAATCTCATAATTAAAATTCCTCAAACATACATGTATCTTATACTGTTTTAAAGGGAGTCTTGTTGTTAATCCCACCACAGTGTCCGATTTCAAATAGGCTTTACAGGGAAAGCACCACAAACGATTATGTTAGGTTACCAACAACTCACTAAAATACACAGCCAATTTTACCAGCCAGAGAGAGAGAAAAAGCACAAATAGAGATCAAATGAATCACTAACCTTTGATTATCTTCATCAGATGACACTCATAGGACTTCATGTTACACAATACATGTATGTTTTGTTTGATAAAGTTCATATTTATATCAGAAAATCTGAGTTTACATTGGCGCGTTACTTTCACTAGTTCCAGAAACATCCAGTGATTTTGCATAGCCACATCGATTCAACAGAAATACTCATCATAAATGTAGATGATAATACAAGTTATACACATGGAATTATAGATCTCTCCTTAATGCAACCGCTGTGTCAGATTTCAAAAACACTTTATGGAAAAAGAAACCCATGCAATAATCTGAGACGGCGCTCAGAAGTAAAAATCACCACAGCCGCAACGATGGCGTCAACATAAACAAGAAATTACATGATAAATATTCCCTTACCTTTGATGATCTACATCAGAAAGCACTCCAGGAATCCCAGGTCCACAATAAATGTTTGTTTTGTTCGACAATGTCTGTTATTTATGTCCAAATACCTTCTTTTGTTAACGCGTATGGGTATACATATCCAAACGCTAATTTTGGTCAGCGTTATATCGGACAAAAACTTCAAAAAGTGATATTACCGGTCGAAGAAACATTTCAAACTAAGTACAGAATCAATCATTAGGATGTGTTTAACATATAGCTTCAATAAAGTTCCAACTGGAGTACTCCTTCTTGTCTTCATGAGCAATGGAACGCAAGTGGGTACCATGAGGAATAAGAATGATCAGAAAATGGCTGACTGCCAGACACCTGACTGATTCTGCTATCATTCACTCCCACAACATCATAGAAGTCTCATTATAATTTCTATTGATGGTTGACATCTAGTGGAACCCCTAGGCAGTGCAACATCATTCATATCTCAATGGGATTTCATTGGGGACTCTGGTGAATACATACAAAGCTCAGATTTCTGACTTCCTGTTTTGATTTCAAGTCAGGATTTCGCCTGCCATATGAGTTCTGTTATACTCACAGACATCATTCAAACAGTTTAAGAAACTTTAGAATGTTTTCTATGCATATATTAGCAACTGCGACTGAGGAGCAGGCCGTTTACTTTGGGCACCTTATTCATCCATGCTCTTCAATATGGCCCCCAGCCACACATTCTTATTTACAATGACGGCCTAGGAACAGTGAGTTAACTGTCTTATTACACCATGAATTGTTAATCATGAAGCATTCACCCCCACGCTTCCTCTTCCTAGAGAGGTGTTTATCTCTGTCGGCGCGTTGCACTGAGAATCCCGGTGATGAACCGACTCCGACAACATATCCAGAGAGAGCCATGTTTCCGTGAAACATAGAATGTTACAGTCTCTGATGTCTCTCTGGAAGGCAACCCTTGCTCGATTTTCATCTACCTTGTTGTCAGGTGGGTAGTCTGCTATAAACAATAGGTGGGTAGTCTGCTATAAACAATAGGTGGGTAGTCTGATATAAACAATAGGTGGGTAGTCTGCTAACAATAGGTGGGTAGTCTGCTATAAACAATAGGTGGGTAGTCTGATATAAACAATAGGTGGGTAGTCTGCTAACAAAAGGTGGGTAGTCTGATATAAACAATAGGTGGGTAGTCTGATATAAACAATAGGTTGGTAGTCTGATATAAACAATAGGTGGGTAGTCTGATATAAACAATAGGTGGGTAGTCTGATATAAACAATAGGTGGGTAGTCTGCTAACAATAGGTGGGTAGTCTGCTATAAACAATAGGTGGGTAGTATGATATAAACAATAGGTGGGTAGTCTGATATAAACAATAGGTGGGTAGTCTGCTATAAACAATAGGTGGGTAGTCTGATATAAACAATAGGTGGGTAGTCTGCTAACAATAGGTGGGTAGTCTGCTATAAACAATAGGTGGGTAGTCTGATATAAACAATAGGTGGGTAGTCTGCTAACAATAGGTGGGTAGTCTGATATAAACAATAGGTGGGTAGTCTGATATAAACAATAGGTTGGTAGTCTGCTATAAACAATAGGTGGGTAGTCTGATATAAACAATAGGTTGGTAGTCTGATATAAACAATAGGTGGGTAGTCAGATATAAACAATAGGTGGGTAGTCTGATATAAACAATAGGTGGGTAGTCTGATATAAACAATAGGTGGGTAGCCTGCTATAAACAATAGGTTGGTAGTCAGATATAAACAATAGGTTGGTAGTCTGATATAAACAATAGGTGGGTAGTCAGATATAAACAATAGGTGGGTAGTCTGCTATAAACAATAGGTGGGTAGTCTGATATAAACAATAGGTGGGTAGTCTGCTATAAACAATAGGTGGGTAGTCTGATATAAACAATAGGTGGGTAGTCTGAAATAAACAATAGGTGGGTAGTCAGATATAAACAATAGGTGGGTAGTCTGCTATAAACAATAGGTGGGTAGTCTGCTATAAACAATAGGTGGGTAGTCTGAAATAAACAATAGGTGGGTAGTCTGCTATAAACAATAGGTGGGTAGTCTGCTATAAACAATAGGTGGGTAGTCTGATATAAACAATAGGAGGGTAGTCTGCTATAAACAATAGGTGGGTAGTCTGAAATAAACAATAGGTGGGTAGTCAGATATAAACAATAGGTGGGTAGTCTGCTATAAACAATAGGTGGGTAGTCTGATATAAACAATAGGTGGGTAGTCAGATATAAACAATAGGTGGGTAGTCTGATATAAACAATAGGTGGGTAGTCTGAAATAAACAATAGGTGGGTAGTCAGATATAAACAATAGGTGGGTAGTCTGCAATAAACAATAGGTGGGTAGTCTGATATAAACAATAGGTGGGTAGTCTGCTATAAACAATAGGTGGGTAGTCTGATATAAACAATAGGTGGGTAGTCTGCTATAAACAATAGGTGGGTAGTCAGATATAAACAATAGGTGGGTAGTCTGCTATAAACAATAGGTGGGTAGTCTGATATAAACAATAGGTTGGTAGTCAGATATAAACAATAGGTGGGTAGTCTGATATAAACAATAGGTGGGTAGTCTGCTATAAACAATAGGTGGGTAGTCTGATATAAACAATAGGTGGGTAGTCTGCTATAAACAATAGGTGGGTAGTCTGCTATAAACAATAGGTGGGTAGTCTGCTATAAACAATAGGTGGGTAGTCTGATATAAACAATAGGTTGGTAGTCTGATATAAACAATAGGTGGGTAGTCTGCTATAAACAATAGGTTGGTAGTCTGCTATAAACAATAGGTGGGTAGTCTGCTATAAACAATAGGTGGGTAGTCTGCTATAAACAATAGGTGGGTAGTCTGATATAAACAATAGGTGGGTAGTCTGATATAAACAATAGGTGGGTAGTCTGCTATAAACAATAGGTGGGTAGTCTGATATAAACAATAGGTGGGTAGTCTGATATAAACAATAGGTGGGTAGTCTGATATAAACAATAGGTGGGTAGTCTGCTATAAACAATAGGTGGGTAGTCTGATATAAACAATAGGTGGGTAGTCTGCTAACAATAGGTGGGTAGTCTGCTATAAACAATAGGTGGGTAGTCTGATATAAACAATAGGTGGGTAGTCTGCTATAAACAATAGGTGGGTAGTCTGAAATAAACAATAGGTGGGTATTCAGATATAAACAATAGGTGGGTAGTCTGCTATAAACAATAGGTGGGTAGTCTGATATAAACAATAGGTGGGTAGTCAGATATAAACAATAGGTGGGTAGTCTGATATAAACAATAGGTGGGTAGTCTGAAATAAACAATAGGTGGGTAGTCAGATATAAACAATAGGTGGGTAGTCTGCTATAAACAATAGGTGGGTAGTCTGATATAAACAATAGGTGGGTAGTCTGCTATAAACAATAGGTGGGTAGTCTGATATAAACAATAGGTGGGTAGTCTGCTATAAACAATAGGTGGGTAGTCTGATATAAACAATAGGTGGGTAGTCTGCTATAAACAATAGGTGGGTAGTCTGCTATAAACAATAGGTGGGTAGTCTGATATAAACAATAGGTGGGTAGTCTGATATAAACAATAGGTGGGTAGTCTGCTATAAACAATAGGTGGGTAGTCTGATATAAACAATAGGTGGGTAGTCTGATATAAACAATAGGTGGGTAGTCTGCTATAAACAATAGGTGGGTAGTCTGATATAAACAATAGGTTGGTAGTCTGATATAAACAATAGGTGGGTAGTCTGCTATAAACAATAGGTGGGTAGTCTGCTATAAACAATAGGTTGGTAGTCTGCTATAAACAATAGGTGGGTAGTCTGATATAAACAATAGGTGGGTAGTCTGCTATAAACAATAGGTTGGTAGTCAGATATAAACAATAGGTGGGTAGTCTGATATAAACAATAGGTGGGTAGTCTGCTATAAACAATAGGTGGGTAGTCTGATATAAACAATAGGTGGGTAGTCTGCTATAAACAATAGGTGGGTAGTCTGCTATAAACAATAGGTGGGTAGTCTGCTATAAACAATAGGTGGGTAGTCTCATATAAACAATAGGTTGGTAGTCTGATATAAACAATAGGTGGGTAGTCTGCTATAAACAATAGGTGGGTAGTCTGATATAAACAATAGGTGGGTAGTCTGCTATAAACAATAGGTGGGTAGTCTGAAATAAACAATAGGTGGGTAGTCAGATATAAACAATAGGTGGGTAGTCTGATATAAACAATAGGTGGGTAGTCTGAAATAAACAATAGGTGGGTAGTCTGCTATAAACAATAGGTGGGTAGTCTGATATAAACAATAGGTTGGTAGTCTGATATAAACAATAGGTGGGTAGTCTGCTATAAACAATAGGTGGGTAGTCTGCTATAAACAATAGGTTGGTAGTCTGCTATAAACAATAGGTGGGTAGTCTGATATAAACAATAGGTGGGTAGTCTGCTATAAACAATAGGTTGGTAGTCAGATATAAACAATAGGTGGGTAGTCTGATATAAACAATAGGTGGGTAGTCTGCTATAAACAATAGGTGGGTAGTCTGATATAAACAATAGGTGGGTAGTCTGCTATAAACAATAGGTGGGTAGTCTGCTATAAACAATAGGTGGGTAGTCTGCTATAAACAATAGGTGGGTAGTCTGCTATAAACAATAGGTGGGTAGTCTGATATAAACAATAGGTGGGTAGTCTGCTATAAACAATAGGTTGGTAGTCTGCTATAAACAATAGGTGGGTAGTCTGCTATAAACAATAGGTGGGTAGTCTGCTATAAACAATAGGTGGGTAGTCTGATATAAACAATAGGTGGGTAGTCTGATATAAACAATAGGTGGGTAGTCTGATATAAACAATAGGTGGGTAGTCTGATATAAACAATAGGTGGGTAGTCTGCTATAAACAATAGGTGGGTAGTCTGATATAAACAATAGGTGGGTAGTCAGATATAAACAATAGGTGGGTAGTCTGATATAAACAATAGGTGGGTAGTCTGCTAACAATAGGTGGGTAGTCTGCTATAAACAATAGGTGGGTAGTCTGATATAAACAATAGGTGGGTAGTCTGCTATAAACAATAGGTGGGTAGTCTGAAATAAACAATAGGTGGGTATTCAGATATAAACAATAGGTGGGTAGTCTGCTATAAACAATAGGTGGGTAGTCTGATATAAACAATAGGTGGGTAGTCAGATATAAACAATAGGTGGGTAGTCTGATATAAACAATAGGTGGGTAGTCTGAAATAAACAATAGGTGGGTAGTCAGATATAAACAATAGGTGGGTAGTCTGCTATAAACAATAGGTGGGTAGTCTGATATAAACAATAGGTGGGTAGTCTGCTATAAACAATAGGTGGGTAGTCTGATATAAACAATAGGTGGGTAGTCTGCTATAAACAATAGGTGGGTAGTCTGATATAAAAAATTGGTGGGTAGTCTGCTATAAACAATAGGTGGGTAGTCTGCTATAAACAATAGGTGGGTAGTCTGAAATAAACAATAGGTGGGTAGTCAGATATAAACAATAGGTGGGTAGTCTGCTATAAACAATAGGTGGGTAGTCTGATATAAACAATAGGTGGGTAGTCTGAAATAAACAATAGGTGGGTAGTCTGCTATAAACAATAGGTGGGTAGTCTGATATAAACAATAGGTGGGTAGTCTGATATAAACAATAGGTGGGTAGTCTGCTATAAACAATAGGTGGGTAGTCTGCTATAAACAATAGGTGGGTAGTCTGCTATAAACAATAGGTGGGTAGTCTGATATAAACAATAGGTGGGTAGTCTGCTATAAACAATAGGTTGGTAGTCAGATATAAACAATAGGTGGGTAGTCTGATATAAACAATAGGTGGGTAGTCTGCTATAAACAATAGGTGGGTAGTCTGATATAAACAATAGGTGGGTAGTCTGCTATAAACAATAGGTGGGTAGTCTGCTATAAACAATAGGTGGGTAGTCTGCTATAAACAATAGGTGGGTAGTCTCATATAAACAATAGGTTGGTAGTCTGATATAAACAATAGGTGGGTAATCTGCTAGGTGGGTAGTCTGCTATAAACAATAGGTGGGTAGTCTGATATAAACAATAGGTGGGTAGTCTGATATAAACAATAGGTGGGTAGTCTGCTATAAAACAATAGGTGGGTAGTCTGATATAAAAATAGGTGGGTAGTCTGCTAAACAATAGGTGGGTAGTCTGATAAACAATAGGTGGGTAGTATAAACAATAGGTGGGTAGTCTGCTATAAACAATAGGTGGGTAGTCTGTATAAACAATAGGTGGGTAGTCTGATATAAACAATAGGTGGGTAGTCTGATATAAACAATAGGTGGGTAGTCTGCTATAAACAATAGGTGGGTAGTCTGATATAAACAATAGGTGGGTAGTCACATATAAACAATAGGTGGGTAGTCTGATATAAACAATAGGTGGGTAGTCTGATATAAACAATAGGTGGGTAGTCTGATATAAACAATAGGTGGGTAGTCTGCTATAAACAATAGGTGGGTAGTCTGATATAAACAATAGGTTAGTCTGATATAGTCTGATATAAACAATAGGTGGGTAGTCTGCTATAAACAATAGGTGGGTAGTCTGCTATAAACAATAGGTTGGTAGTCTGAAATAAACAATAGGTGGGTAGTCTGATATAAACAATAGGTGGGTAGTCTGCTATAAACAATAGGTTGGTAGTCAGATATAAACAATAGGTGGGTAGTCTGATATAAACAATAGGTGGGTAGTCTGCTATAAACAATAGGTGGGTAGTCTGATATAAACAATAGGTGGGTAGTCTGCTATAAACAATAGGTGGGTAGTCTGCTATAAACAATAGGTGGGTAGTCTGCTATAAACAATAGGTGGGTAGTCTGATATAAACAATAGGTTGGTAGTCTGATATAAACAATAGGTGGGTAGTCTGCTATAAACAATAGGTGGGTAGTCTGCTATAAACAATAGGTTGGTAGTCTGCTATAAACAATAGGTGGGTAGTCTGCTATAAACAATAGGTGGGTAGTCTGATATAAACAATAGGTGGGTAGTCTGATATAAACAATAGGTGGGTAGTCTGATATAAACAATAGGTGGGTAGTCTGATATAAACAATAGGTGGGTAGTCTGATATAAACAATAGGTGGGTAGTCTGCTATAAACAATAGGTGGGTAGTCTGCTATAAACAATAGGTGGGTAGTCTGATATAAACAATAGGTGGGTAGTCTGATATAAACAATAGGTGGGTAGTCTGCTAACAATAGGTGGGTAGTCTGCTATAAACAATAGGTGGGTAGTCTGATATAAACAATAGGTGGGTAGTCTGATATAAACAATAGGTGGGTAGTCTGCTATAAACAATAGGTGGGTAGTCTGCTATAAACAATAGGTGGGTAGTCTGATATAAACAATAGGTGGGTAGTCTGCTAACAGTAGGTGGGTAGTCTGCTATAAACAATAGGTGGGTAGTCTGATATAAACCATAGGTGGGTAGTCTGCTAACAATAGGTGGGTAGTCTGATATAAACAATAGGTGGGTAGTCTGATATAAACAATAGGTTGGTAGTCTGCTATAAACAATAGGTGGGTAGTCTGATATAAACAATAGGTTGGTAGTCAGATATAAACAATAGGTGGGTAGTCTGATATAAACAATAGGTGGGTAGTCTGCTATAAACAATAGGTGGGTAGTCTGATATAAACAATAGGTGGGTAGTCTGCTATAAACAATAGGTGGGTAGTCTGATATAAACAATAGGTGGGTAGTCTGATATAAACAATAAAGTCTGCTATAAACAATAGGTGGGTAGTCTGCTATAAACAATAGGTGGGTAGTCTGAAATAAACAATAGGTGGGTAGTCAGATATAAACAATAGGTGGGTAGTCTGCTATAAACAATAGGTGGGTAGTCTGATATAAACAATAGGTGGGTAGTCTGAAATAAACAATAGGTGGGTAGTCTGCTATAAACAATAGGTGGGTAGTCTGATATAAACAATAGGTTGGTAGTCTGATATAAACAATAGGTGGGTAGTCTGCTATAAACAATAGGTGGGTAGTCTGCTATAAACAATAGGTTGGTAGTCTGCTATAAACAATAGGTGGGTAGTCTGATATAAACAATAGGTGGGTAGTCTGCTATAAACAATAGGTTGGTAGTCAGAGTCAGATAAAACAATAGGTGGGTAGTCTGATATAAACAATAGGTGGGTAGTCTGCTATAAACAATAGGTGGGTAGTCTGCTATAAACAATAGGTGGGTAGTCTGCTATAAACAATAGGTGGGTAGTCTGCTATAAACAATAGGTGGGTAGTCTGATATAAACAATAGGTTGGTAGTCTGATATAAACAATAGGTGGGTAGTCTGCTATAAACAATAGGTGGGTAGTCTGCTATAAACAATAGGTTGGTAGTCTGCTATAAACAATAGGTGGGTAGTCTGCTATAAACAATAGGTGGGTAGTCTGATATAAACAATAGGTGGGTAGTCTGATATAAACAATAGGTGGGTAGTCTGATATAAACAATAGGTGGGTAGTCTGATATAAACAATAGGTGGGTAGTCTGATATAAACAATAGGTGGGTAGTCTGCTATAAACAATAGGTGGGTAGTCTGCTATAAACAATAGGTGGGTAGTCTGATATAAACAATAGGTGGGTAGTCTGATATAAAAAATAGGTGGGTAGTCTGCTAACAATAGGTGGGTAGTCTGCTATAAACAATAGGTGGGTAGTCTGAATAAACAATAGGTGGGTAGTCTGATATAAACAATAGGTGGGTAGTCTGCTATAAACAATAGGTGGGTAGTCTGCTATAAACAATAGGTGGGTAGTCTGATATAAACAATAGGTGGGTAGTCTGCTAACAAGGTGGGTAGTCTGCTATAAACAATAGGTGGGTAGTCTGATATAAACAATAGGTGGGTAGTCTGCTAACAATAGGTGGGTAGTCTGCTATAAACAATAGGTGGGTAGTCTGATATAAACAATAGGTTGGTAGTCTGATATAAACAATAGGTGGGTAGTCTGCTATAAACAATAGGTGGGTAGTCTGCTATAAACAATAGGTTGGTAGTCTGCTATAAACAATAGGTGGGTAGTCTGCTATAAACAATAGGTGGGTAGTCTGATATAAACAATAGGTGGGTAGTCTGATATAAACAATAGGTGGGTAGTCTGCTATAAACAATAGGTGGGTAGTCTGATATAAACAATAGGTGGGTAGTCTGATATAAACAATAGGTGGGTAGTCTGCTATAAACAATAGGTGGGTAGTCTGCTATAAACAATAGGTGGGTAGTCTGAAATAAACAATAGGTGGGTAGTCTGCTATAAACAATAGGTTGGTAGTCTGAAATAAACAATAGGTGGGTATTCAGATATAAACAATAGGTGGGTAGTCTGCTATAAACAATAGGTTGGTAGTCAGATATAAACAATAGGTGGGTAGTCTGATATAAACAATAGGTGGGTAGTCTGAAATAAACAATAGGTGGGTAGTCTGCTATAAACAATAGGTGGGTAGTCTGATATAAACAATAGGTGGGTAGTCTGCTATAAACAATAGGTGGGTAGTCTGATATAAACAATAGGTGGGTAGTCTGATATAAACAATAGGTGGGTAGTCTGATATAAACAATAGGTGGGTAGTCTGCTATAAACAATAGGTGGGTAGTCTGAAATAAACAATAGGTGGGTAGTCAGATATAAACAATAGGTGGGTAGTCTGCTATAAACAATAGGTGGGTAGTCTGATATAAACAATAGGTGGGTAGTCTGAAATAAACAATAGGTGGGTAGTCTGCTATAAACAATAGGTGGGTAGTCTGCTATAAACAATAGGTGGGTAGTCTGCTATAAACAATAGGTGGGTAGTCTGATATAAACAATAGGTGGGTAGTCTGCTATAAACAATAGGTGGGTAGTCTGATATAAACAATAGGTGGGTAGTCTGATATAAACAATAGGTGGGTAGTCTGAAATAAACAATAGGTGGGTATTCAGATATAAACAATAGGTGGGTAGTCTGCTATAAACAATAGGTGGGTAGTCTGATATAAACAATAGGTGGGTAGTCAGATATAAACAATAGGTGGGTAGTCTGATATAAACAATAGGTGGGTAGTCTGCTATAAACAATAGGTGGGTAGTCTGATATAAACAATAGGTGGGTAGTCTGCTATAAACAATAGGTGGGTAGTCTGATATAAAACAATAGGTGGGTAGTCTGAAATAAACAATAGGTGGGTAGTCAGATATAAACAATAGGTGGGTAGTCTGATATAAACAATAGGTGGGTAGTATGAAATAAACAATAGGTGGGTAGTCAGATATAAACAATAGGTGGGTAGTCTGCTATAAACAATAGGTGGGTAGTCTGATATAAACAATAGGTGGGTAGTCTGAAATAAACAATAGGTGGGTAGTCTGCTATAAACAATAGGCGGGTAGTCTGATATAAACAATAGGTTGGTAGTCTGATATAAACAATAGGTGGGTAGTCTGCTATAAACAATAGGTGGGTAGTCTGCTATAAACAATAGGTGGGTAGTCTGCTATAAACAATAGGTGGGTAGTCTGATATAAACAATAGGTGGGTAGTCTGATATAAACAATAGGTTGGTAGTCAGATATAAACAATAGGTGGGTAGTCTGATATAAACAATAGGTGGTTAGTCTGCTATAAACAATAGGTGGGTAGTCTGATATAAACAATAGGTGGGTAGTCTGCTATAAACAATAGGTGGGTAGTCTGATATAAACAATAGGTGGGTAGTCTGCTATAAACAATAGGTGGGTAGTCTGATATAAACAATAGGTGGGTAGTCTGATATAAACAATAGGTGGGTAGTCTGCTATAAACAATAGGTGGGTAGTCTGCTATAAACAATAGGTTGGTAGTCTGCTATAAACAATAGGTGGGTAGTCTGCTATAAACAATAGGTGGGTAGTCTGATATAAACAATAGGTGGGTAGTCTGATATAAACAATAGGTGGGGAGTCTGATATAAACAATAGGTGGGTAGTCTGATATAAACAATAGGTGGGTAGTCTGATATAAACAATAGGTGGGTAGTCTGCTATAAACAATAGGTGGGTAGTCTGCTATAAACAATAGGTGGGTAGTCTGATATAAACAATAGGTGGGTAGTCTGATATAAAAATAGGTGGGTAGTCTGCTAACAATAGGTGGGTAGTCTGCTATAAACAATAGGTGGGTAGTCAGATATAAACAATAGGTGGGTAGTCTGCTATAAACAATAGGTGGGTAGTCTGATATAAACAATAGGTGGGTAGTCTGCTATAAACAATAGGTGGGTAGTCTGATATAAACAATAGGTGGGTAGTCTGAAATAAACAATAGGTGGGTAGTCAGATATAAACAATACGTGGGTAGTCTGCTATAAACAATAGGTGGGTAGTCTGATATAAACAATAGGTTGGTAGTCAGATATAAACAATAGGTGGGTAGTCTGCTATAAACAATAGGTGGG
The DNA here is from genome assembly GCF_018296145.1 of Oncorhynchus tshawytscha. Classification (NCBI taxonomy): domain Eukaryota; kingdom Metazoa; phylum Chordata; class Actinopteri; order Salmoniformes; family Salmonidae; genus Oncorhynchus; species Oncorhynchus tshawytscha. The sequence goes on along the minus strand of NC_056458.1, from coordinate 50,469,346 downwards.
TAGTCTGATATAAACAATAGGTGGGTAGCCTGCAATAAACAATAGGTTGGTAGTCTGCTATAAACAATAGGTGGGTAGTCTGATATAAACAATAGGTTGGTAGTCAGATATAAACAATAGGTGGGTAGTCTGATATAAACAATAGGTGGGTAGTCTGCTATAAACAATAGGTTGGTAGTCTGCTATAAACAATAGGTGGGTAGTCTGATATAAACAATAGGTGGGTAGTCTGCTATAAACAATAGGTTGGTAGTCAGATATAAACAATAGGTGGGTAGTCTGATATAAACAATTGGTGGGTAGTCTGCTATAAACAATAGGTGGGTAGTCTGATATAAACAATAGGTGGGTAGTCTGCTATAAACAATAGGTGGGTAGTCTGCTATAAACAATAGGTGGGTAGTCTGCTATAAACAATAGGTGGGTAGTCTCATATAAACAATAGGTTGGTAGTCTGATATAAACAATAGGTGGGTAGTCTGCTATAAACAATAGGTGGGTAGTCTGCTATAAACAATAGGTTGGTAGTCTGCTATAAACAATAGGTGGGTAGTCTGCTATAAACAATAGGTGGGTAGTCTGATATAAACAATAGGTGGGTAGTCTGATATAAACAATAGGTGGGTAGTCTGATATAAACAATAGGTGGGTAGTCTGATATAAACAATAGGTGGGTAGTCTGATATAAACAATAGGTGGGTAGTCTGCTATAAACAATAGGTGGGTAGTCTGCTATAAACAATAGGTGGGTAGTCTGATATAAACAATAGGTGGGTAGTCTGATATAAAAAAAAATAGGTGGGTAGTCTGCTAACAATAGGTGGGTAGTCTGCTATAAACAATAGGTGGGTAGTCTGATATAAACAATAGGTGGGTAGTCTGATATAAACAATAGGTGGGTAGTCTGCTATAAACAATAGGTGGGTAGTCTGCTATAAACAATAGGTGGGTAGTCTGATATAAACAATAGGTGGGTAGTCTGCTAACAGTAGGTGGGTAGTCTGCTATAAACAATAGGTGGGTAGTCTGATATAAACAATAGGTGGGTAGTCTGCTAACAATAGGTGGGTAGTCTGATATAAACAATAGGTGGGTAGTCTGCTATAAACAATAGGTGGGTAGTCTGCTATAAACAATAGGTTGGTAGTCTGATATAAACAATAGGTTGGTAGTCAGATATAAACAATAGGTGGGTAGTCTGCTATAAACAATAGGTGGGTAGTCTGATATAAACAATAGGTGGGTAGCCTGCTATAAACAATAGGTTGGTAGTCAGATATAAACAATAGGTTGGTAGTCTGATATAAACAATAGGTGGGTAGTCTGATATAAACAGTAGGTGGGTAGTCTGATATAAACTATAGGTGGGTAGTCTGATATAAACAATAGGTGGGTAGTCTGATATAAACAATAGGTGGGTAGTCTGATATAAACAATAGGTGGGTAGTCAGATATAAACAATAGGTGGGTAGTCTGCTATAAACAATAGGTGGGTAGTCAGATATAAACAATAGGTGGGTAGTCTGCTATAAACAATAGGTGGGTAGTCTGATATAAACAATAGGTGGGTAGTCTGCTAACAGTAGGTGGGTAGTCTGGTGGGTAGTATAAACAATAGGTGGGTAGTCTGATATAAACAATAGGTGGGTAGTCTGCTAAAACAATAGGTGGGTAGTCTGATATAAACAATAGGTGGGTAGTCTGATATAAACAATAGGTGGGTAGTCTGCTATAAACAATAGGTGGGTAGTCTGATATAAACAATAGGTTGGTAGTCTGATATAAACAATAGGTGGGTAGTCTGCTATAAACAATAGGTGGGTAGTCTGCTATAAACAATAGGTGGGTAGTCTGATATAAACAATAGGTGGGTAGTCAGCTATAAACAATAGGTGGGTAGTCTGAATAAACAATAGGTGGGTAGTCTGATATAAACAATAGGTGGGTAGTCTGCTATAAACAATAGGTGGGTAGTCTGAAATAAACAATAGGTGGGTATTCAGATATAAACAATAGGTGGGTAGTCTGCTATAAACAATAGGTGGGTAGTCTGATATAAACAATAGGTGGGTAGTCAGATATAAACAATAGGTGGGTAGTCTGATATAAACAATAGGTGGGTAGTCTGAAATAAACAATAGGTGGGTAGTCAGATATAAACAATAGGTGGGTAGTCTGCTATAAACAATAGGTGGGTAGTCTGATATAAACAATAGGTGGGTAGTCTGATATAAACAATAGGTGGGTAGTCTGAAATAAACAATAGGTGGGTAGTCAGATATAAACAATAGGTGGGTAGTCTGCTATAAACAATAGGTGGGTAGTCTGCTATAAACAATAGGTGGGTAGTCTGAAATAAACAATAGGTGGGTAGTCAGATATAAACAATAGGTGGGTAGTCTGCTATAAACAATAGGTGGGTAGTCTGATATAAACAATAGGTGGGTAGTCTGAAATAAACAATAGGTGGGTAGTCTGCTATAAACAATAGGTGGGTAGTCTGATATAAACAATAGGTTGGTAGTCTGATATAAACAATAGGTGGGTAGTCTGAAATAAACAATAGGTGGGTAGTCTGCTATAAACAATAGGTGGGTAGTCTGATATAAAACAATAGGTGGGTAGTCTGAAATAAACAATAGGTGGGTAGTCAGATATAAACAATAGGTGGGTAGTCTGATATAAACAATAGGTGGGTAGTCTGATATAAACAATAGGTGGGTAGTCTGATATAAACAATAGGTGGGTAGTCTGATATAAACAATAGGTGGGTAGTCTGCTATAAACAATAGGTGGGTAGTCTGCTATAAACAATAGGTGGGTAGTCTGCTATAAACAATAGGTGGGTAGTCTGATATAAACAATAGGTTGGTAGTCTGATATAAACCATAGGTGGGTAGTCTGCTATAAACAATAGGTGGGTAGTCTCCGATAAACAATAGGTTGGTAGTCTGCTATAAACAATAGGTGGGTAGTCTGCTATAAACAATAGGTGGGTAGTCTGATATAAACAATAGGTGGGTAGTCTGATATAAACAATAGGTGGGGAGTCTGATATAAACAATAGGTGGGTAGTCTGATATAAACAATAGGTGGGTAGTCTGCTATAAACAATAGGTGGGTAGTCTGCTATAAACAATAGGTGGGTAGTCTGATATAAACAATAGGTGGGTAGTCTGCTAACAATAGGTGGGTAGTCTGCTATAAACAATAGGTGGGTAGTCTGATATAAACAATAGGTGGGTAGTCTGCTAACAATAGGTGGGTAGTCTGATATAAACAATAGGTGGGTAGTCTGATATAAACAATAGGTTGGTAGTCTGCTATAAACAATAGGTGGGTAGTCTGATATAAACAATAGGTTGGTAGTCAGATATAAACAATAGGTGGGTAGTCTGATATAAACAATAGGTGGGTAGTCTGCTATAAACAATAGGTGGGTAGTCTGCTATAAACAATAGGTGGGTAGTCTGATATAAACAATAGGTTGGTAGTCAGATATAAACAATAGGTGGGTAGTCTGCTATAAACAATAGGTGGGTAGTCTGATATAAACAATAGGTGGGTAGCCTGCTATAAACAATAGGTTGGTAGTCAGATATAAACAATAGGTTGGTAGTCTGATATAAACAATAGGTGGGTAGTCTGATATAAACAGTAGGTGGGTAGTCTGATATAAACAATAGGTGGGTAGTCTGATATAAACAATAGGTGGGTAGTCTGATATAAACAATAGGTGGGTAGTCTGATATAAACAATAGGTGGGTAGTCAGATATAAACAATAGGTGGGTAGTCTGCTATAAACAATAGGTGGGTAGTCAGATATAAACAATAGGTGGGTAGTCTGATATAAACAATAGGTGGGTAGTCTGCTATAAACAATAGGTGGGTAGTCTGATATAAACAATAGGTGGGTAGTCTGATATAAACAATAGGTGGGTAGTCTGATATAAACAATAGGTGGGTAGTCTGATATAAACAATAGGTGGGTAGTCTGATATAAACAATAGGTGGGTAGTCTGATATAAACAATAGGTGGGTAGTCTGATATAAACAATAGGTGGGTAGTCTGATATAAACAATAGGTTGGTAGTCTGATATAAACAATAGGTGGGTAGTCTGCTATAAACAATAGGTGGGTAGTCTCTGATCGCTGGTCACAGTGAAAAAAGGAACTTTCAATGTAAACTGCATTTACCTGAGTTTACCTGAGTTTACCTGAGTTTACCTGAGTTTACCTGAGTTTACCTGAGTTTACCTGAGTTTACCTTCCACTGGTTTTATTCTAATGGAGTTGATAGTGACAACCAATTCCACATTCCATGTGACAACCATCCCCATCCACCCTCCTATACTTGTAGTGGCTTCCTTTCCTCTTGACCACATCCACTGTGTCACGTTCTGACCTTTATTTCCTTTGTTTTGTATTTATTTAGTATGGTCAGGGCGTGAGTTGGGTGGGCAGTCTATGTTTGTTTTTCTATAATTTGGGTATTTCTATGTTTCGGCCTAGTATGGTTCTCAATCAGAGGCAGGTGTCATTAGTTGTCTCTGATTGAGAATCATACTTAGGTAGCCTGGGTTTCACTGTGTGTTTGTGGGTGATTGTTCCTGTCTCTGTCTTTGCACCAGATAGGATTGTTTAGGGTTTCACACGTTTCTTGTTTTTTGTAATCAGTTGTTCATGTGTACATTTACATATTAAAAGAACCATGGACACTTACTACGCCGCATATTGGTCTTCTGATCCTTTTTGCCTCTCCTCTTCGGAAGAAGAGGAGGAAATCCTTGACACAGCCTGAAGCGGGGTTGATTGGTACCATACAGTCCACACTCAGGGTTTCCAAACGGAGGGAGGGTGTGTAGTGGCTTCCTTTCCTCTTTACCATAGCCACTGCCCCAGCCTGAAGCGGGGTTGATTGGTACCATACAGTCCACACTCAGGGTTTCCAAACGGAGGGAGGGTGTGTAGTGGCTTCCTTTCCTCTTTACCATAGCCACTGCCCCAGCCTGAAGCGGGGTTGATTGGTACCATACAGTCCACACTCAGGGTTTCCAAATGGAGGGAGGGTGTGTAGTGGCTTCCTTTCCTCTTTACCATAGCCACTGCCCCAGCCTGAAGCGGGGTTGATTGGTACCATACAGTCCACACTCAGGGTTTCCTAATGGAGGGAGGGTGTGTAGTGGCTTCCTTTCCTCTTTACCATAGCCACTGCCCCAGCCTGAAGCGGGGTTGATTGGTACCATACAGTCCACACTCAGGGTTTCCAAATGGAGGGAGGGTGTGTAGTGGCTTCCTTTCCTCTTTACCATAGCCACTGCCCCAGCCTGAAGCGGGGTTGATTGGTACCATACAGTCCACACTCAGGGTTTCCTAATGGAGGGAGGGTGTGTAGTGGCTTCCTTTCCTCTTTACCATAGCCACTGCCCCAGCCTGAAGCGGGGTTGATTGGTACCATACAGTCCACACTCAGGGTTTCCTAATGGAGGGAGGGTGTGTAGTGGCTTCCTTTCCTCTTTACCATAGCCACTGCCCCAGCCTGAAGCGGGGTTGATTGGTAGGCATACAGTCCACACTCAAGGTTTCCTAATGGCCAAAACATTCAATGACATCCAGGGATATGGTGCAACAAAAATGTTTATTCTTTCTTATATCTAACAAATAAATGATTCTCCAATCAACTTAAAGCATAGATTACTTGATATGGAAGATACATATTATGACCTGTCTGTATGTCTGTATGGTCAAAAAACTATACCGCTCCCGCATCTAGCAAGGACTCCCTCCCCCGAAGGCCCAACTTCCTGCCTTTATCCTAACTCACTTACCACAATACAATGAACAGGCAAGAGGGGGGGGCAAAAACTGAGTTACACTAACAACAAATGAATATATCTCAATCAGGTAAATATAAATCATAAAGGTACCTAATATTTCATAATTTACATTCATATTTAATATATTTACACAAATATACATGGAGCTCCATATGTTCAGTCTTTTATACAAATATGTCCAAATCGGCTCTAACACTACTAATTAAGATGCTAGTTAACACATAGCTTGACCTAGGAACTCTGAAATAGGTTTGAAATATAGCCCTCCCTTTCCTCTGTTTTACACAATTGTTCATGGATACTTTCATAATTCAAATGTTTACAAAGAAAATATTAGTTTAGTGTTTTCTTTCAGATGAGAAACACATAGGGCTTTTGTCAAGTCTGTCCTCCGTCCTCCGTCCTCTGTCCTCCATCCTCCGTCTTGCATCCTCCCTCCTCCCTCCTCTGTCCATCCTCCTCCGTCTCCCATGACCCAGGAATTGGTAACTGGTCAAGTGGTCCAGCAGTTTGTTTGTGAGTGAAAGAGTGTCCTCCCCTCCTCAGTAGCTGACTTTCATCAAGGATCTTGTGTATCCTACCGCAAAAGAGTTTTGAAATCTACCACACCCAGAATCAGATTTTGTTTTTGAGAAAAGAATGCACACGTTTAAAAACTAAATGCTATTTATCGTTTTATCTAGAACATTTCTTGCACAACTAACAATTATTTTGGGATCCACCCCTGAAAACGTAATTTGCCTGATGACGCGAGTGGAGAAGGACTGGTTAATTTCATACAAGCGCATTTTCGTCCACTTTCACGCTCCTCATCTCCTCTCCTCGATTACCTTTGACCTTTGACCTTGACAGAAAAAGGTCAGAGATGATGCAGGAGAAAATCCCGCTCATCCCCCTCATCTCATTTTGTCATGCTGACATGAATTGACCAGGTCAATAAATTCTTAAAAAGAAATCACACATTTTAACCTTAAACATATTACACAATGCCATTTAGAGAATAATTACCCCTGAGACAACCAACCCCTGAGACAACCAACCGCTGAGACAAAGAACCCCTGAGACAAGAACCCCTGAGACAAAGAACCCCTGAGACAAAGAACCCCTGAGACAAAGAACCCTGGTCTCCCCTAATATTAAAAGGCAGGACCACCAACTACTGGAGTCCTCACAGTATTCGGCATAATGGAAGACCCTAGCTTCATGTACTGGCATGACTTTACCACTAGAGGGAGAACTCCCAGCTGTATTCAGCATAATGGAAGACCCTAACTCTGTGTACTGACATGGCTCTACCACTAGAGGGAGAACTCCTCACTGTATTCAGCATAATGGAAGACCCTAACTCCATGTACTGGCATGACTTCACCACTAGAGGGAGATCCTGGTTACTTTTCACTTTCTATCCTTTGCTTTCTTCCTCCCCTTCCCTATAGAAATTGTTTGAGAAAAAAGAAAGAAAGACAGAGGCAGACAGAGAGAAAGAGAGAAAGAAAGGGGCAGACAGAGAGAAAGAGAGAAAGAAAGGGGCAGACAGAGAGAAAGAGAGAAAGAAAGACAGAGGCAGACAGAGAGAAAGAGAGAAAGAGAGAAAGAGGCAGACAGAGAGAAAGAGAGAAAGAAAGGGGCAGACAGAGAGAAAGAGAGAAAGAAAGAAAGAGGCAGACAGAAAGAAAGAGAGGGGCAGATAGAGAGAAAGAGAGAAAGAAAGAAAGAGGCAGACAGAGAGAAAGAGAGAAAGAGAGAAAGAGGCAGACAGAGAGAAAGAGAGAAAGAAAGAAAGAGGCAGACAGAGAGAAAGAGAGAAAGAGAGAAAGAGGCAGACAGAGAGAAAGAGAGAAAGAGAGAAAGAGGCAGACAGAGAGAAAGAGAGAAAGAAAGAAAGAGGCAGACAGAGAGAAAGAGAGAAACAAAGACAGAGGCAGACAGAGAGAAAGAGAGAAAGAGGCAGACAGAGAGAAAGAGAGAAAGAAAGAAAGAGGCAGACAGAGAGAAAGAGAGAAAGAAAGACAGAGGCAGACAGAGAGAAAGAGAGAAAGAAAGACAGAGGCAGACAGAGAGAAAGAGAGAAAGAAAGACAGAGGCAGACAGAGAGAAAGAGAGAAACAAAGACAGAGGCAGACAGAGAGAAAGAGAGAAACAAAGACAGAGGCAGACAGAGAGAAAGAGAGAAACAAAGACAGAGGCAGACAGAGAGAAAGAGAGAAAGAGAGAGAGACAGATCCTCTGGCTGGAGTGTTTCCATCTGGATGTGGCCTGATGGAGAAAGGAAGGAGAAGGAGAACAAGAAATATACAGAAGAAAGATGGAGGAGAAAGGGAAGAGAGAGTTTAGAGAGGGAAGACAAGGAGAGAAGAAGGAGAGATGCAGGAGAACATGAAGTGAGAGTTTAGAGAGGGAAGACAAGGAGAGAAGAAGGAGAGATGCAGGAGAAAGGGAAGTGAGAGTTTAGAGAGGGAAGACAAGGAGAGAAGAAGGAGAGATGCAGGAGAACATGAAGAGAGAGTTTAGAGAGATTAGAGGAAGAGAGAGAGGAAAGAAGAGGAGAGAGAGGAGGAGCAGTGGAGGAGAGAGAAAGAGGAAGAGGGGAGGAAAGGGGGAGAGTGGAGGAGAGGAGTAGAGAGGAGAGGAGAGGAGAGGAGAGGAGAGGAGAGGAGAGGAGAGGAGAGGAGAGGAGAGGAGAGGAGAGGAGAGGAGAGGAGAGGAGAGGAGAGGAGAGGAGAGGAGAGGAGAGGGAGAGGAGAGAGAGGAGGAGGAGAGGAGCAGAGGGGAAGAGGAGGAAAGAGAGGAGGAGCAGTGGAGGAGAGAGAAAGAGGAAGAGGGGAGGAAAGGGGGAGAGTGGAGGAGAGGAGTAGAGGGGAGGGGAGAGGATAGGAGAGGAGAGGAGAGGAGAGGAGAGGAGAGGAGAGGAGAGGAGAGGAGAGGAGAGGAGAGGAGAGGAGAGGAGAGGAGAGGAGAGGAGAGGAGAGGAGAGGAGGGGAGAGGAGGGGAGGGGAGGGGGGAGAGGGAGGAGAGGAGAGGAGGAAAGGGGGAGAGTGGAGGAGAGGAGGGGAGGGGAGGGGGAGAGGGAGAGAATTGGGGATACAGGAGAAGAAAGCTAGAAGGCTTGTCTGAGGGGTTGGAGGTTGGAGTTGGGGCGAAATATAAAAATACTGTGAGGGTGTGACTAACTGACTGTTAAGTTAGACAAAGCGTTTGAGTTGCCGCAGGCCGTGTGTGTGCAGGCCGTGTGTGTGCAGGCCGTGTTTAAGCAGGCCGTGTGCGCACGCCTGTGTGTGTGCAGGCCGTGTTTAAGCAGGCCGTGTGTGCGCACGCCTGTGTGTGTGCAGGCCGTGTTTAAGCAGGCCGTGTGTGTGCACGCCTGCGTCTGCACATGTTTGGCTGCGGCCAAATTATTTGACTACCCTCAGAGCAGGTACCCAGGTGTGGACGCAGCCTGACTGTAAAAAGACGCCTTTCTGTATGGGGTCCACTGACTCATCTACCTGTAGGCTACTGGGGCCTGCCACAACAGGCTGTGTTGTTCCATGACTGTCAAGGATAGCGGTGGTTCTCACACCTCTCCTCAGGGACCACCAGACATTTCACCATTTGTTGTTGTAGTCCTGAACTAGCTGTTGTTGTTGTTGTTGTTGTAGTCCTGAACTAGCTGTAGTAGTTGTTGTAGTCCTGAACTAGCTGTAGTAGTTGTTGTATTCCTGAACTAGCTGTAGTAGTTGTTGTATTCCTGAACTAGCTGTAGTAGTTGTTGTTGTATTCCTGAACTAGCTGTAGTAGTTGTTGTAGTCCTGAACTAGCTTTAGTAGTTGTTGTAGTCCTGAACTAGCTGTTGTAGTTGTTGTTGTAGTCCTGAACTAGCTGTAGTAGTAGTTGTTGTAGTCCTGATCTAGCTGTAGTAGTTGTTGTAGTCCTGAACTAGCTGTAGTAGTTGTTGTAGTCCTGAACTAGCTGTAGTAGTAGTTGTTGTAGTAGTGCTGAACTAGCTGTAGTAGTAGTTGTTGTAGTAGTGCTGAACTAGCTGTAGTAGTAGTTGTTGTAGTAGTGCTGAACTAGCTGTAGTAGTAGTAGTTGTAGTCCTGAACTAGCTGTAGTAGTTGTTGTTGTTGTCCTGAACTAGCTGTAGTAGTAGTTGTTGTAGTCCTGAACTAGCTGTACCGGTTGTTGTTGTATTCCTGAACTAGCTGTAGTAGTAGTTGTTGTTGTAGTCCTGAACTAGCTGTTGTTGTTGTTGTTGTTGTAGTCCTGAACTAGCTGTAGTAGTAGTAGTTGTTGTAGTGCTGAACTAGCTGTAGTAGTAGTTGTTGTAGTGCTGAACTAGCTGTAGTAGTAGTTGTTGTAGTCCTGAACTAGCTGTAGTAGTTGTTGTTGTTGTCCTGAACTAGCTGTAGTAGTAGTTGTTGTTGTAGTCCTGAACTAGCTGTAGTAGTAGTTGTAGTCCTGAACTAGCTGTAGTAGTAGTTGTTGTTGTAGTCCTGAACTAGCTGTAGTAGTAGTTGTTGTAGTCCTGAACTAGCTGTTGTTGTTGTTGTTGTAGTAGTCCTGAACTAGCTGTTGTTGTTGTTGTTGTAGTCCTGAACTAGCTGTTGTTGTTGTTGTTGTAGTCCTGAACTAGCTGTATTAGTAGTAGTTGTTGTAGTGCTGAACTAGCTGTAGTAGTAGTTGTTGTAGTGCTGAACTAGCTGTAGTAGTAGTTGTTGTAGTCCTGAACTAGCTGTAGTAGTTGTTGTTGTTGTTGTCCTGAACTAGCTGTAGTAGTAGTTGTTGTAGTCCTGAACTAGCTGTACCGGTTGTTGTTGTATTCCTGAACTAGCTGTAGTAGTAGTTGTTGTTGTAGTCCTGAACTAGCTGTAGTAGTAGTTGTTGTAGTCCTGAACTAGCTGTAGTAGTTGTTGTAGTCCTGAACTAGCTGTAGTAGTAGTTGTTGTTGTAGTCCTGAACTAGCTGTTGTTGTTGTTGTTGTAGTCCTGAACTAGCTGTAGTAGTTGTTGTTGTAGTCCTGAACTAGCTGTAGTAGTTGTTGTAGTCCTGAACTAGCTGTAGTAGTAGTTGTTGTTGTAGTGCTGAACTAGCTGTAGTAGTAGTTGTTGTAGTCCTGAACTAGCTGTAGTAGTTGTTGTTGTAGTCCTGAACTATCTGTAGTAGTAGTTGTTGTAGTCCTGAACTAGCTGTAGCAGTAGTTGTTGTTGTAGTCCTGAACTAGCTGTAGTTGTTGTTGTAGTCCTGAACTAGCTGTAGTAGTTGTTGTAGTCCTGAACTAGCTGTAGTAGTTGTTGTATTCCTGAACTAGCTGTTGTTGTTATTGTAGTCCTGAACTAGCTGTAGTAGTTGTTGTATTCCTGAACTAGCTGTAGTAGTTGTTGTTGTATTCCTGAACTAGCTGTTGTTGTTATTGTAGTCCTGAACTAGCTGTAGTAGTTGTTGTATTCCTGAACTAGCTGTAGTAGTTGTTGTTGTAGTCCTGAACTAGCTGTAGTAGTAGTTGTTGTAGTCCTGAACTAGCTGTAGCAGTAGTTGTTGTTGTAGTCCTGAACTAGCTGTAGTTGTTGTTGTAGTCCTGAACTAGCTGTAGTAGTTGTTGTAGTCCTGAACTAGCTGTAGTAGTTGTTGTATTCCTGAACTAGCTGTAGTAGTAGTTGTTGTTGTTGTCCTGAACTAGCTGTAGTAGTAGTTGTTGTAGTAGTCCTGAACTAGCTGTAGTAGTAGTTGTTGTAGTGCTGAACTAGCTGTAGTAGTTGTTGTTGTAGTAGTCCTGAACTAGCTGTAGTAGTAGTTGTTGTAGTAGTCCTGAACTAGCTGTAGTAGTAGTTGTTGTAGTAGTCCTGAACTAGCTGTAGTAGTAGTTGTTGTAGTAGTCCTGAACTAGCTGTAGTAGTAGTTGTTGTAGTCCTGAACTAGCTGTTGTTGTTGTTGTTGTAGTCCTGAACTAGCTGTAGTACTAGTTGTTGTTGTAGTCCTGAACTAGCTGTAGTTGTAGTTGTTGTAGTCCTGAACTAGCTGTAGTTGTAGTTGTTGTAGTCCTGAACTAGCTGTAGTTGTAGTTGTTGTAGTCCTGAACTAGCTGTAGTACTAGTTGTTGTTGTAGTCCTGAACTAGCTGTAGTTGTAGTTGTTGTAGTCCTGAACTAGCTGTAGTTGTAGTTGTTGTAGTCCTGAACTAGCTGTAGTAGTAGTTGTTGTAGTCCTGAACTAGCTGTAGTAGTAGTTGTTGTAGTCCTGAACTAGCAGCACCAGATGAATCAGATGTATTAGCTCTAGAATAGATCAAATACATGGAATGGTTGGCGGTCCCTGAGGAGAGGTTGGAATGGCTGGAGGTCCCTGAGGAGAGGTTGGAATGGCTGGAGGTCCCTGAGGAGATGTTGGAATGGCTGGAGGTCCCTGAGGAGATGTTGGAATGGCTGGAGGTCCCTGAGGTGATGTTGGGGGTCCCTGAGGAGAGGTTGGAATGGCTGGAGGTCCCTGAGGAGATGTTGGGGGTCCCTGAGGAGAGGTTGGAATGGCTGGAGGTCCCTGAGGAGATGTTGGGGGTCCCTGAGGAGAGGTTGGAATGGCTGGAGGTCCCTGAGGAGATGTTGGAATGGCTGGAGGTCCCTGAGGAGAGGTTGGAATGGCTGGAGGTCCCTGAGGAGATGTTGGAATGGCTGGAGGTCCCTGAGGAGAGGTTGGAATGGCTGGAGGTCCCTGAGGAGATGTTGGAATGGCTGGAGGTCCCTGAGGAGAGGTTGGAATGGCTGGAGGTCCCTGAGGAGAGGTTGGAATGGCTGGAGGTCCCTGAGGAGATGTTGGAATGGCTGGGGGTCCCTGAGGAGAGGTTGGAATGGCTGGAGGTCCCTGAGGAGAGGTTGGAATGGCTGGAGGTCCCTGAGGAGAGGTTGGAATGGCTGGAGGTCCCTGAGGAGATGTTGGGGGTCCCTGAGGAGAGGTTGGCGGTCCCTAAGGAGAGGTTGGAATGGCTGGAGGTCCCTGAGGAGATGTTGGGGGTCCCTGAGGAGAGGTTGGAATGGCTGGAGGTCCCTGAGGAGATGTTGGGGGTCCCTGAGGAGAGGTTGGAATGGCTGGAGGTCCCTGAGGAGATGTTGGAATGGCTGGAGGTCCCTGAGGAGAGGTTGGAATGGCTGGAGGTCCCTGAGGAGATGTTGGAATGGCTGGAGGTCCCTGAGGAGAGGTTGGAATGGCTGGAGGTCCCTGAGGAGATGTTGGAATGGCTGGAGGTCCCTGAGGAGAGGTTGGAATGGCTGGAGGTCCCTGAGGAGAGGTTGGAATGGCTGGAGGTCCCTGAGGAGATGTTGGAATGGCTGGGGGTCCCTGAGGAGAGGTTGGAATGGCTGGAGGTCCCTGAGGAGAGGTTGGAATGGCTGGAGGTCCCTGAGGAGAGGTTGGAATGGCTGGAGGTCCCTGAGGAGATGTTGGGGGTCCCTGAGGAGAGGTTGGCGGTCCCTAAGGAGAGGTTGGAATGGCTGGAGGTCCCTGAGGAGAGGTTGGGGGTCCCAGAGGAGAGGTTTGGAATGGCTGGAGGTCCCAGAGGAGATGTTGGGGGTCCCTGAGGAGAGATTGGGGGTCCCTGAGGGGAGGTTGGAATGGCTGGAGAACCCAGAGGAGAGGTTTGGAATGGCTGGAGGTCCCAGAGGAGAGTTTTGGAATGGCCGGAGGTCCCAGAGGAGATGTTGGGGGTCCTGAGGAGAGTTTTGGAATGGCCGGATGTCCCAGAGGAGATGTTGGGGGTCCTGAGGAGAGTTTTGGAATGGCCGGATGTCCCAGAGGAGATGTTGGGGGTCCTGAGGAGAGTTTTGGAATGGCCGGATGTCCCAGAGGAGATGTTGGGGGTCCTGAGGAGAGTTTTGGAATGGCCGGATGTCCCAGAGGAGATGTTGGGGGTCCTGAGGAGAGTTTTGGAATGGTCGGATGTCCCAGAGGAGATGTTGGGGGTCCTGAGGAGAGTTTTGGAATGGCCGGATGTCCCAGAGGAGATGTTGGGGGTCCTGAGGAGAGTTTTGGAATGGCCGGATGTCCCAGAGGAGATGTTGGGGGTCCTGAGGAGAGTTTTGGAATGGCCGGATGTCCCAGAGGAGATGTTGGGGGTCCTGAGGAGAGTTTTGGAATGGCTGGATGTCCCAGAGGAGATGTTGGGGGTCCTGAGGAGAGTTTTGGAATGGCCGGATGTCCCAGAGGAGATGTTGGGGGTCCTGAGGAGAGTTTTGGAATGGCCGGATGTCCCAGAGGAGATGTTGGGGGTCCTGAGGAGAGTTTTGGAATGGCCGGATGTCCCAGAGGAGATGTTGGGGGTCCTGAGGAGAGTTTTGGAATGGCCGGATGTCCCAGAGGAGATGTTGGGGGTCCTGAGGAGAGTTTTGGAATGGCCGGATGTCCCAGAGGAGATGTTGGGGGTCCTGAGGAGAGTTTTGGAATGGCCGGATGTCCCAGAGGAGATGTTGGAATGGCTGGAGGTCCCTGAGGTGAGGTTTGAAATGGTTAGAGGTCCCTGAGGTGAGGTTGGCGGTCCCTAAGGAGAGGTTGGAATGGTTAGAGGTCCCTGAGGTGAGGTTTGAAAACCCCTGACTTCAGGAGCAGAGAGGGAGAGAAAAGAGGGGAGATGGATCGAAGGAAAGGCAGGTATAGATGGTAGGTAGGAGACTGTCAGACTGTCTTGAAGACGACTTCAGCTTCCCTTCTGGTCTATATGGTCAGATACAGAAAGAAAAATACATTGTATTTTGTCTCTAACTTTTATTTTGTATTTTTGCTGCTGGTCTTGTCATGCAAGACTCCTTTAAAAAATACATCTTGGTCTCAATGGGACTCACTGCCAAAATAACGATGAAAAAAATAAAGGATCCATCTGAAACAGACAGCTTCACTTCTGTTACAGTAACTATACTGTTAGTGAAAGGCTTGGAGACACTGGGATGACAGGCTGAGACAGTTATGAACAGAAAGAATAATCGGTCTTACCGTCGTAGTCATTACGTACGTCTCTCAGATATGTACAGTAGGCGGGAGTCCCAAATGGCATCCGGACTCATTGAGCTCTGGTCAAAAGTAGGGGGTGGGAAGGGTGAGTAGAGGGAGAGGTAGAGGGAGGGAGAGAGGTAAAGAAAGGGAGAGAGAGGGAGAGAGAGAGACTCCCATATCTACTGAATAGAGAGAGAGAGAGAGAGAGACAGAGAGAGAGAGAGAGAGAGACTCCCATATCTACTGGGTGAAATTCCACAGTGTGCCATCACAGCAGCAAGATTTGTGACCTGGTGCCACAAGAAAATGGCAACCAGTGAAGAACAAACACCATTGAAAATACAACCCATATTTATGCTTATTTATTTTCCCTTGTGTACTTTAACCATTTGTACATTGTTACAACACTATATATAAATATATATATAATATGACATTTGTAATGTCTTTATTGTTTTGAAACTTCTGTATGTGTAATGTTTACTGTTAATTTTTATTGTTTATTTCACTTTTGTATATTATCTACCTCACTTGCTTTGGCAATGTTAACACATGTTTCCCATGCCAATAAAGCCCTTGAATTTTAACAGAGAGAGAGACAGATACAGAGACAGAGAGAGAGAGAGAGAGAGAGAGAGAGACAGAGAGACAGAGAGAGACAGAGACAGAGAGAGAGAGAGAGAGAGAGTTGAGATTGAGAGGGACAGAGAGAGACAGAGAGAGAGAGAGAGAGAGAGAAAGAGAGAGAGAGTTGAGATTGAGAGAGAGAGAGCGAGAGAAAGAGAGAGAGAGTTGAGATTGAGAGAGAGAGAGAGAGAGAGACAGAGAGAGAGAGAGAGACAGAGAAACAGAGAGAGACAGAGAGAGAGAGTTGAGATTGAGAGAGACAGAGAGAGAGAGAGAGAGAGAGAGAGAGAGAGAGAGAGAGAGCGAGAGAGAGCGAGAGAAAGAGAGGGAGAGAGAGCGAGAGAAAGAGAGGGAGAGAGAGTTGAGATTGAGAGAGAGAGCGAGAGAAAGAGACAGAGAGAGCGAGAGAAAGAGAGGGAGAGAGAGTTGAGATTGAGAGAGTTAAATAAGGAGGGGGGTGGTGTAAAGAGAGTACTGGTATAAAACCTCCCACTCCTGTGAGCACTCCCATTTCTCCTGTGCATTTTGGAGAGGAGTGAGTGTGTGACCACAGTGTGTGTGACTACAGTGTGTGTGACCTACTCTGGAGAGAAACAGACAGAGACGACCCGAGGATGAAGCTAGTGTTTGTGGCTGTGTTAGCGCTCTGTACGCTCAGCTCTGTGGATAGAGTGGATTCTTCAGCCTACGACAAAATTGTGACACACAGTCGTATCCGGGCCAGACTCCAGGGGTAAGGACCATGATGGGGACAGGGTGGGAGACACAGAGAGATGGAAAGAGATGGAGGACATGGGGTTAAACGGAACAGGGGGGTATGGGGATAGAAAGAGATGGGGGCAGTGGGACAGAGAGAAAGAGCAATAGGGGACAGGGAGAGATGGAGAGAGAGAGAGAGCGATAGGGGACAGGGAGAGATGGAGAGATGGAGAGAGAGAGAGCGATAGGGGACAGGGAGAGATGGAGAGATGGAGAGAGAGAGCGATAGGGGACAGGGAGAGATGGAGAGAGAGAGCGATAGGGGACGGGGAGAGATGGAGAGAGAGAGAGAGAGAGAGAGCAATAGGGGACAGGGAGAGATGGAGAGAGAGAGAGAGCGATAGGGTACAGGGAGAGATGGAGAGAAAGAGAGCAATAGGGGACAGGGAGAGATGAAGAGAAAGAGAGGGGACATTGAGAGATGGAGAGAGAGAGAGATAGGGGAAAGGGAGAGATGGAGAGAGGGGAAAGGGAGAGATGGAGAGAGGGGAAAGGTAGAGACAGAGAGAGGGGAAAGGGAGAGATGGAGAGAGGGGAAAGGGAGAGATGGAGAGAGGGGAAAGGGAGAGACGGAGAGAGGGGAAAGGGAGAGATGGAGAGAGGGGAAAGGGAGAGATGGAGAGAGGGGAAAGGGAGAGACGGAGAGAGGGGAAAGGGAGAGATGGAGAGACAGGGGAAAGGGAGAGATGGAGAGAGGGGAAAGGGAGAGACGGAGAGAGGGGAAAGGGAGAGATGGAGAGAGGGGAAAGGGAGAGATGGAGAGAGGGGAAAGGGAGAGACGGAGAGAGAAGGAAAGATTAAGAGTGAGACAGTGCTCTGAGGACATAGAGGGACACAGACAGAGAGAAAGAAAGAAAGGATTAAGGTGATCTAGAATAACAGAGTAATACACCAGATGACCTGTTGTGGTACACGTCATAGTCTGTCCCATAACTGAACGGGATGTTCAGTGACATTATATTGTGTTACTTAACCTAACAGAACGGAAAAGGTTTTATCATTTATATACTGTAGCACCTAGCTACATTAATTCATACAGCCTCTGTAATTCTAGAAAACAATCTAGAGATGAAGGGCTGCACTTTTTAAAATACTTTTTTTAACCTTTCTTTAACTAGGCAAGTCAGTTAAGAACAAATTCTTATTTTCAATGACGGCCTAGGAACAGTGGGTTAACTGCCTGTTCAGGAGCAGATTGACAGATTTGTACCTTGTCAGCTCGGGGGTTTGAACTCGCAACCTTCTGGTTACTAGTCCAATGCTCTAACCACTAGGCTACCCTGCCACCCCGCTCTTCATTGCTGAAGCGTCACAGAGTGCGCAATCTTTAACGAAAAAGGTGATTTCCGATTGAGCCGATTTACACAGCGTTTATCGTGAACACAGTGCCCACTAAAGAGGGAACATCGCCTGTCAATCATTCTGAAACGCTGAACTTCAAAGGATTTGAACTGTTTAAAACAATCTGAAGCAGAGGTTTCACTCCAATACCTTTTACTGAGAATATACTTTATATTTACTAAGAGTATACTTTATATATACTAAGAGTATACTTTATAAATACTAAGAGTATACTTTATATATACTAAGAGTATACTTTACATATACTAAGAGTATACTTTATATATACTAAGAGTACACTTTATATATACAAAGCATACGCTTTATATATACGAAGACTATACTTTATAAATACTAAGAGTATACTTTATATATACTAAGAGTATACTTTATATATACTAAGAATATACTTTATTTATACTAAGAGTTTACTTTATAAATACTAAGAGCATACTTTATATATACTAAGAGTATACTTTATTTATACTAAGAGCATACTTTATATCTACTAAGAGTATACTTTATATATACTAAGAATATACGTTTCTATACTCCATACATTCTACTAAGAAACAGATGGTTAGTAGTCATGTTGAAGCTCTTGGCAGGGATATGTGTCTACAGATGATTTAACAAAGTTATGTGCATAATTTGAAATCATTATTTTATATTGTGGTGCATATTAAACAGAGTATAATTCCATGAACCCCAAACTGTTTCAAAAAAAGAGGTCAGAGGCATCGAATGAAACATTGATTTAGGCAGGGAAATTAAATACGGTTCCCCATTGTCATTCATAGTTGTTGAATGACGTGTATATGGGGAGGAAAATGTTTGCAATGAATGCTAATTAATATACTCACCCTACTCCCTCCTCCCACCTCTTCCCCTACTCCCTCCTCCCACCTCTTCCCCTACTCCCTACTCACACCTCTTCTCCTCCTCCCTCCTCCCTCCTCTTCCCCTCCTCCCACCTCTTCCCCTCCTCCCTACTCCCTACTCCCACATCTTCCCCTCTTCCCTCCTCAAACCTCTTCCCCTGCTCCCACCTCTTCCCCTCCTCCCTGCTCCCTGCTCCCACCTCCCACCTCCTCCCACCTCTTTTCCTCCTCCCACCTCTTCCCCTCCTCACACCTCTTCCCCTGCTCCCTCCTCCCACCTCTTCCCATACTCCCTTCTCCCACCTCCTCCCCTACTCCCACCTCTTCCCCTGCTCCCTCCTCACACCTCTGCCCCTCCTCCCACCTCTTCCCCTCCTTCCACCTCTTCCCCTCCTCCCACCTCTTCCCCAACTCCCTCCTCCCACTTCTTCCCCTCCTCCCACCTCTTCCCCTGCTCCCTCCTCCCACCTCTTCCCCTCCTCCCACCTCTTCCCCTACTCCCTCCTCCCACCTCTTCCCCTACTCCCTCCTCTTCCCCTACTCCCTCCTCCCACCTCTTCCCCTCCCTCCCACCTCTTCCCCTCCTCCCTCCTCCCACCTCTTCCCCTCCTCCCTCCTCCCACCTCTTCCCCTCCTCCCTCCTCCCACGTCTTCCCCTCCTTCCTCCTCCCACCTCTTCCCCTCCTCCCACCTCTTCCCCTGCTCCCTCATCCCACCTCTTCCCCTCCTCCCTCATCCCACATCTTCACCTACTCCCTCCTCCCACCTCTTCTTCTACACCCTCCTCCCACCTCTTCCCCTCCTCCCACCTCTTCCCCTACTCCCACCTCCCACCTCTTCACCTACTCCCTCCTCCCACCTCTTCCCTTCTTCCCACCTCTTCCCCTCCTCCCACCTCTTCCTCTGCTCCCTCCTCCCACCTCTTCCCCTGCTCCCACCTCTTCCCCTCCTCCCTCCCCCCCACCTCTTCCCCTCCACCCACCTCTTCCCCTCCTCCCTCCTCAAACCTCTTCCCCTACTCCCTACTCCCTTCACCATTTCTCTCCTTTGCCTCCTTCCGGACCCCCCCCTCCTCCCTCTCCGCTCCCCCTCCCCTGCCCTCTCTCTTCCCACCTCTCCCTCTACCCCAGACCCAATGTGTGTGCCATGCAGCAGGTGATGGGGACCAAGAAGAGGAAGTACTTCAGCACATGTAGGACCTGGTATAAAGGCTCTATCTGTGGGAAGAAGACGTAAGTTATACACACACACACACACACACACACACACACACAAACACACACACACACACACAGAGAGAGAGAGAGAGAACCCCAGAATCCTTTCTAGTTCCTTTTTGGGTTCCATGTAGAACCCTCTGAGGACAGGATTCGATTTGGAACCAAAAAAGGTTCTTCAATAGTTTATTCTATGAGGACAACCGAAGAACACATTTAGGTTCTTGATTGCACCTTTTAGCAAAGAGTTTATAGATGATTTTATCTTTATTTAACTATGAAAATCAGTGAAGAACACATTTTTAATGACAGCGGGTTAATTACCTTGTTCAGGGGCAGCACAACAGATTTGTACCTTGGGTATTTGAACTTGCAACCTTCTGGTTACTATTCCAACGCTCTAACCACTAGGCTACCCTGCCACCCTATTATGACAAACCAACCAACCAACAACCCTCCTAGCTTTGGAGGGCTAGCAGCTGTGGGTACATGTTACACACGCCTCTAGGAAGAGCGAACGCAACACCCTGCTACATCTCAACTGCCTGTGGTGTGAAAGAGGTATTGGACTGTAGGTGAAGCAACCATCTCTTCCTAATTAAAGGGACCTATCTCTTCCTAATTAAAGGAACCTATCTCTTCCTAATTAAAGGAACCTATCTCTTCCTAATTAAAGGAACCTATCTCTTCCTAATTAAAGGAACCTATCTCTTCCTAATTAAAGGAACCTATCTCTTCCTAATTAAAGGGGCGCAGGGTAGCCTAGTGTTTAGAGCATTGGACTAGTAACCTACAAGGTTGCAAGTTCAAATCCCCGAGCTGACAAGGTACAAATCTGTCGTTCTACCCCTGAACAGGCAGTTAACCCACTGTTCCAAGGCCGTCATTGAAAATAAGAATTTGTTCTTAACTGACATGCCTAGTTAAATAAAAAGGAACAAATCTCTTCCTAATTAAAGGAAATTTAGTTTAATTGCTAAATTGTAATTATTTCTCCACTGCGACCTAGTTATTGCCTTACCTCCCTAATCTTACTACATTTGCACACACTGTATACAGATGTTTCTATTGTGTTATTGACTGTATGTTTGTTTATGTGTAACTCTGTGTTGTCTGTGTCTCACTGCTTTGCTTTATCTTGACCAGGTCACAGGTGTAAATGAGAACTTGTTCTAAACTGGCCTACCTGGTTAAATAGAGGGTTAGGGTTATATATATAAATACCTGGTTAAATAAAGGGTTAGGGTTATATATATATATAAATACCTGGTTAAATAAAGGGTTAGGGTTATATATATAAATACCTGGTTAAATAAAGGGTTATATATATAAATACCTGGTTAAATAGAGGGTTATATATATAAATACCTGGTTAAATAAAGGGTTAGGGTTATATACATATAAATACCTGGTTAAATAAAGGGTTAGGGTTATATATATAAATACCTGGTTAAATAAAGGGTTAGGGTTATATATATAAATACCTGGTTAAATAAAGGGTTAGGGTTATATATATAAATACCTGGTTAAATAAAGGGTTAGGGTTATAAATATAAATACCTGGTTAAATAAAGGGTTATATATATAAATACCTGGTTAAATAAAGGGTTATATATATAAATACCTGGTTAAATAAAGGGTTATATATATAAATACCTGGTTAAATAAAGGGTTAGGGTTACATATATAAATACCTGGTTAAATAAAGGGTTATATATATAAATACCTGGTTAAATAAAGGGTTAGGTTTATATATATAAATACCTGGTTAAATAAAGGGTTATATATATAAATACCTGGTTAAATAAAGGGTTAGGGTTATATATATAAATACCTGGTTAAATAAAGGGTTAGTGTTATATATATATAAATACCTGGTTAAATAAAGGGTTAGGGTTATATTATATATATAAATACCTGGTTAAATAAAGGGTTATATATATAAATACCTGGTTAAATAAAGGGTTATATATATAAATACCTGGTTAAATAAAGGGTTATATATATAAATACCTGGTTAAATAAAGGGTTAGGGTTACATAAATAAATACCTGGTTAAATAAAGGGTTATATATATAAATACCTGGTTAAATAAAGGGTTAGGGTTATATATATAAATACCTGGTTAAATAAAGGGTTATATATATAAATACCTGGTTAAATAAAGGGTTAGGGTTATATATATAAATACCTGGTTAAATAAAGGGTTAGGGTTATATATATATAAATACCTGGTTAAATAAAGGGTTAGGGTTATATATATAAATACCTGGTTAAATAAAGGGTTATATATATAAATACCTGGTTAAATAAAGGGTTATATATATAAATACCTGGTTAAATAAAGGGTTATATATAAATACCTGGTTAAATAAAGGGTTAGAGTTATATATATAAATACCTGGTTAAATAAAGGGTTATATATATAAATACCTGGTTAAATAAAGGGTTATATATATAAATACCTGGTTAAATAAAGGGTTATATATATAAATACCTGGTTAAATAAAGGGTTAGGGTTATATATATAAATACCTGGTTAAATAAAGGGTTATATATATAAATATCTGGTTAAATAAAGGGTTATATATATAAATACCTGGTTAAATAAAGGGTTATATATATAAATACCTGGTTAAATAAAGGGTTATATATATAAATACCTGGTTAAATAAAGGGTTATATATATAAATACCTGGTTAAATAAAGGGTTAGGGTTATATATATATAAATACCTGGTTAAATAAAGGGTTAGGGTTATATATATAAATACCTGGTTAAATAAAGGGTTAGGGTTATATATATAAATACCTGGTTAAATAAAGGGTTAGGGTTATATATAAATACCTGGTTAAATAAAGGGTTATATATATAAATACCTGGTTAAATAAAGGGTTAGGGTTATATATATAAATACCTGGTTAAATAAAGGGTTAGGGTTATATATATAAATACCTGGTTAAATAAAGGGTTATATATATAAATATCTGGTTAAATAAAGGGTTATATATATAAATACCTGGTTAAATAAAGGGTTATATATATAAATACCTGGTTAAATAAAGGGTTATATATATAAATACCTGGTTAAATAAAGGGTTAGGGTTATATATATATAAATACCTGGTTAAATAAAGGGTTAGGGTTATATATATAAATACCTGGTTAAATAAAGGGTTAGGGTTATATATATAAATACCTGGTTAAATAAAGGGTTAGGGTTATATATATAAATACCTGGTTAAATAAAGGGTTATATATATAAATACCTGGTTAAATAAAGGGTTAGGGTTATATATATAAATACCTGGTTAAATAAAGGGTTAGGGTTATATATATAAATAAATACTGGTTAAATAAAGGGTTAGGGTTATATATATAAATACCTGGTTAAATAAAGGGTTAGGGTTATATATATAAATACCTGGTTAAATAAAGGGTTAGTGTTATAAATATAAATTCCTGGTTAAATAAAGGGTTATGTATATAAATACCTGGTTAAATAAAGGGTTATATATATAAATACCTGGTTAAATAAAGGGTTATATATATAAATACCTGGTTAAATAAAGGGTTAGGGTTACATAAATAAATACCTGGTTAAATAAAGGGTTATATATATAAATACCTGGTTAAATAAAGGGTTAGGGTTATATATATAAATACCTGGTTAAATAAAGGGTTATATATATAAATACCTGGTTAAATAAAGGGTTAGGGTTATATATATAAATACCTGGTTAAATAAAGGGTTAGGGTTATATATATATAAATACCTGGTTAAATAAAGGGTTAGGGTTATATATATAAATACCTGGTTAAATAAAGGGTTATATATATAAATACCTGGTTAAATAAAGGGTTATATATATAAATACCTGGTTAAATAAAGGGTTATATATATAAATACCTGGTTAAATAAAGGGTTAGGGTTATATATATAAATACCTGGTTAAATAAAGGGTTATATATATAAATACCTGGTTAAATAAAGGGTTATATATATAAATACCTGGTTAAATAAAGGGGTATATATATAAATACCTGGTTAAATAAAGGGTTAGGGTTATATATGAATACCTGGTTAAATAAAGGGTTATATATATAAATATCTGGTTAAATAAAGGGTTATATATATAAATACCTGGTTAAATAAAGGGTTATATATATAAATACCTGGTTAAATAAAGGGTTAGGGTTATATATATATAAATACCTGGTTAAATAAAGGGTTAGGGTTATATATATAAATACCTGGTTAAATAAAGGGTTAGGGTTATATATATAAATACCTGGTTAAATAAAGGGTTAGGGTTATATATATAAATACCTGGTTAAATAAAGGGTTAGGGTTATATATATAAATACCTGGTTAAATAAAGGGTTAGGGTTATATATATAAATACCTGGTTAAATAAAGGGTTATATATATAAATACCTGGTTAAATAAAGGGTTAGGGTTATATATATAAATACCTGGTTAAATAAAGGGTTAGGGTTATATATATAAATACCTGGTTAAATAAAGGGTTAGGGTTATAAATATAAATTCCTGGTTAAATAAAGGGTTATGTATATAAATACCTGGTTAAATAAAGGGTTATATATATAAATACCTGGTTAAATAAAGGGTTAGATATATAAATACCTGGTTAAATAAAGGGTTAGGGTTACATATATAAATACCTGGTTAAATAAAGGGTTATATATATAAATACCTGGTTAAATAAAGGGTTAGGTTTATATATATAAATACCTGGTTAAATAAAGGGTTATATATATAAATACCTGGTTAAATAAAGGGTTAGGGTTATATATATAAATACCTGGTTAAATAAAGGGTTAGGGTTATATATATATAAATACCTGGTTAAATAAAGGGTTAGGGTTATATATATAAATACCTGGTTAAATAAAGGGTTATATATATAAATACCTGGTTAAATACAGGGTTAGGGTTATATATATATAAATACCTGGTTAAATAAAGGGTTAGGGTTATATATATAAATACCTGGTTAAATAAAGGGTTAGGGTTATATATATAAATACCTGGTTAAATAAAGGGTTATATATATAAATACCTGGTTAAATAAAGGGTTATATATATAAATACCTGGTTAAATAAAGGGTTAGGGTTACATAAATAAATACCTGGTTAAATAAAGGGTTATATATATAAATACCTGGTTAAATAAAGGGTTATATATATAAATACCTGGTTAAATAAAGGGTTAGGGTTATATATATAAATACCTGGTTAAATAAAGGGTTAGGGTTATATATATAAATACCTGGTTAAATAAAGGGTTAGGGTTATATATATAAATACCTGGTTAAATAAAGGGTTAGGGTTATATATATAAATACCTGGTTAAATAAAGGGTTATATATATAAATACCTGGTTAAATAAAGGGTTATATATATAAATACCTGGTTAAATAAAGGGTTATATATATAAATACCTGGTTAAATAAAGGGTTATATATATAAATACCTGGTTAAATAAAGGGTTATATATATAAATACCTGGTTAAATAAAGGGTTATATATATAAATACCTGGTTAAATAAAGGGTTATATATATAAATACCTGGTTAAATAAAGGGTTATATATATAAATACCTGGTTAAATAAAGGGTTATATATATAAATACCTGGTTAAATAAAGGTGAAATAAAGGGTTAGGGTTATAAATATAAATTCCTGGTTAAATAAAGGGTTATATATATAAATACCTGGTTAAATAAAGGGTTATACATATAAATACCTGGTTAAATAAAGGGTTATATATATATATAAATACCTGGTTAAATAAAGGGTTAGGGTTACATATATAAATACCTGGTTAAATAAAGGGTTATATATATAAATACCTGGTTAAATAAAGGGTTAGGTTTATATATATAAATACCTGGTTAAATAAAGGGTTATATATATAAATACCTGGTTAAATAAAGGGTTAGGGTTATATATATAAATACCTGGTTAAATAAAGGGTTAGGGTTATATATATATAAATACCTGGTTAAATAAAGGGTTAGGGTTATATATATAAATACCTGGTTAAATAAAGGGTTATATATATAAATACCTGGTTAAATAAAGGGTTATATATATAAATACCTGGTTAAATAAAGGGTTATATATATAAATACCTGGTTAAATAAAGGGTTAGGGTTACATAAATAAATACCTGGTTAAATAAAGGGTTATATATATAAATACCTGGTTAAATAAAGGGTTAGGGTTATATATATAAATACCTGGTTAAATAAAGGGTTATATATATAAATACCTGGTTAAATAAAGGGTTAGGGTTATATATATAAATACCTGGTTAAATAAAGGGTTAGGGTTATATATATATAAATACCTGGTTAAATAAAGGGTTAGGGTTATATATATAAATACCTGGTTAAATAAAGGGTTATATATATAAATACCTGGTTAAATAAAGGGTTATATATATAAATACCTGGTTAAATAAAGGGTTATATATATAAATACCTGGTTAAATAAAGGGTTAGAGTTATATATATAAATACCTGGTTAAATAAAGGGTTATATATATAAATACCTGGTTAAATAAAGGTGAAATAAAGGGTTAGGGTTATAAATATAAATTCCTGGTTAAATAAAGGGTTATATATATAAATACCTGGTTAAATAAAGG
The DNA here is from genome assembly GCF_018296145.1 of Oncorhynchus tshawytscha. NCBI lineage: Eukaryota > Metazoa > Chordata > Actinopteri > Salmoniformes > Salmonidae > Oncorhynchus > Oncorhynchus tshawytscha. The sequence continues at coordinate 50,443,057 of NC_056458.1, read as the reverse complement.
GTTATACATATAAATACCTGGTTAAATAAAGGGTTATATATATATATAAATACCTGGTTAAATAAAGGTGAAATAAAACAAACATAAATAAAAAACTATCAGCTGCCTGTTCAGGGGAAGTTTGAGTCAGACCCTCTGGTCCTGGAGGTCTGGAGCTGCTCTTAGGTGGCTTTCTCTCTCTCTCTCTCATTATGTATATATGTCTGTTTATGTCTGTATCTCTATCTATCCATCCATCTCTCTCTCCCTTCTACCCCTTTTTCCCTCTCATGTCTCCTTTCCTCTCCCTCTCTCATGTCTGTGCTATCCTGTCTCCTTTCCTCTCCCTCCACCCTCTCTCATGTCTGTGCTATCCTGTCTCCTTTCCTCTCCCTCCACCCTCTCTCATGTCTGTGCTATCCTGTCTCCTTTCCTCTCCCTCCACCCTCTCTCATGTCTGTGCTATCCTGTCTCCTTTCCTCTCCCTCCATGTCTGTGCTATCCTGTCTCCTTTCCTCTCCCTCCACCCTGTCTGTGCTATCCTGTCTCCTTTCCTCTCCCTCCACCCTCTCTCATGTCTGTGCTATCCTGTCTCCTTTCCTCTCCCTCCACCCTCTCTCATGTCTGTGCTATCCTGTCTCCTTTCCTCTCCCTCCACCCTCTCTCATGTCTGTGCGATCCTGTCTCCTTTCCTGTTAATTTCACTGGAAATGCATGACTGAGTCTTGTTTCGGAACCGAGAGAGAGAGAGAGAGAAAGACAGAGAGAGAGAGAGAGATGTTGAAGTAATAGGAAGTTACACCAACTCAGAGTTACACCAACTCAGTTACCGCACAGAGTTACACCAACACAGAGTTACACCAACACAGAGTTACACCAACTCAGTTACCGCACAGAGTTACACCATATTAGACAAACCACAGCTTCCCTGGCCTCCAGGTTGTTATGATCTGTAACACAATAAAGGGTTTATTCATGTCTTGAAGCCTCAGGTCTATCCCCTGTTACTTCATTGAAGCCACCAGTGCTAGATACATTTGATGGGGTCTGTCAGCATTTAACAGACCTACACATAGTAGTTGATGAGGTGCCTTTGCAAACTAAATAATGTGCGTTACGATGTCGGGAGGCTGTGTCAATGTCCCCTGTAGCATTGTCATTTTTTACTATTTATTTTACTAGGCCAGTCAGTTAAGAACAAATTCTTATTTTCAATGACGGCCTAGGAACAGTGGGTTAACTGCCTGTTCAGGGGCAGAACGACAGATTTGTACCTTGTCAGCTCGGGAGTTTGAACTTGCAACCTTCCGGTTACTAGTCCAACGCTCTAACCACTAGGCTACCCTGCCACCCCTTTAGTGTAACCAAGGTAACGCATTTTTCCAAGTGTGCGTAGCCTATCACATGATCGAGTATACATGTAACCTGTGATTCAACAGTACTATGTAGTTGTTTGGTGTGATATTCTATGGCTACCAATAACCTGGTGCAGCAGATGGTCTGAACCATCTGGGAAAACAATATGAGTCATTATTAATCCATTTTAGCAGCTATTACTATTACTCACACAGTGAGCAGTCATTGAAGTCATCGTTAGTGATTCTCTATTCATTGGTGGGCCATTTTATATCTATTAGCAAGATTACACCATAAAACAATCAATCAATCAAATGTATTTATAAAGCCCTTCGTACATCAGCTGATATCTCAAAGTGCTGTACAGAAACCCAGCCTAAATCCCCAAACAGCAAGCAATGCAGGTGTAGAATCACGGTGGCTAGGAAAAACTCCCTAGAAAGGCCAGAACCTAGGAAGAAACCTAGAGAGGAACCAGGCTATGAGGGGTGGCCAGTCCTCTTCAGGCTGTGCCGGGTGGAGATTATAACAGAACATGGCCAAGATGTTCAAAAGTTCATAGATGAGCAGCTGGGTCAAATAATAATCACAGTGGTTGTAGAGGGTGCAACAAGTCAGTACCTCATGAGTAAATGTCAGTTGGCTTTCGGAGCCGAGCATTCAGAGGTCGAGACTGCAGGTGTGGTAAAGAGAGAGAGAGAGTTGAAAACAGCAGGTCTGGGACCGGCAGCACGTCTTGTGAACAAGTCAGAGTTCCATAGCCGCAGGCAGAACAGTTGAAAATGGAGCAGCAGCAGGGCCAGGTCAGGTAGTCCTGAGGCATGATCCTAGGGCTCAGTTCCTCCAGGAGGGAGAGAGGGAGAGATGGTATTAGAAGGAGCATACTTAAATTCCCACAGGACACCAGATAGGACAGGAAAATTACAACAGAATGACACTAGCCCCGCGGCACATAGAGACTGGAGGCTGAGACAGTGGTGGGACAGGGGACACTGTGGCCCCGTCCGAAGATATCCCTGGACAGGGCCAATCAGACAGGATATAACCCCACCCACTTTACCAAGCACAACACACCACTGGAAGGATATCAACAGACCACCAACTTTGTAACCTGAAACAAGGCTGAGTATAGACCACAAAAATGTCCTCCACCGCACGAGCCCAAAGGGACACAAAACAGGACAGGAAAACAGGACAGGAAGAACACGTCTGTGACTCAACCCCTCCTAGGGACGGCATGGAAGAGCACAAGAAAGCCAGTGACTCAGCCCCCATAATAGGGTCAGAGGCAGAGAATCCCAGTGGAGAGACGGGAGCTGGCTAGACAGAGACGGGCGGTTCGACTACACTCAATCATAGGACCTACTGAAGAGATGAGTCTTTAATAAAGACTTAAAACCTGTTATCCTCTGCAACCTCCGCTGAAATGGCAGAGCGCGAAATTCCTTTTTTAATTTTTAATTTAGCTTCCATACATTCACAATGTTAATCTTCACAATGTTAATCTTGTTAATCTAGCCATTGTGTCAGATTTCAAAAAGGCTTTCCAGTGAAAGCACACCATACGATTATGTTATGTCAGAGCCTAGTCACAAAAAAACATACAGCCATTTTCCAGCCAAAGAGAAGTGTCACAAAAAGCAGAAATAGAGATCACTAATCACTAACCATTGATGATCTTCATCAGATGGCACTCATAGGACATCATGTTACTCAATACATGTATGTTTTGTTCTATAATGTGCATATTTATATCCAAAAATCTCAGTTTACATTGGCTCATTATGTTCAGTAATGTTGTGCTTCGAAAACATCCGACGAATTGACTGTGTCAACGAGTAGGTCTGGAGACATGTTGGACAAAACACACTGAGTCGATGGTGGCTCTGAAAGCCTTTTGGAGTGGGTCTGTGGACTTTTCCATGTGAATATTAATGTCACCACAAGCCATGTCTACCAATTCCGATAAGAATTCAGGGAACTCGGTGAGGAACACTGTATACGGCCCAGGAGGCCTGTAAACAGCAGCAATAAACCGTGATTGAGTAGACTGCATACATTTCATGACTAGAAGCTCAAAAGACAAAAGCGCAGCCATTTTATGATTAGATTTTTTACATTTGCTGTAGTAAAGGTTAGCAACACCTCTGCCTTTGTGGGATGAGGGGGGGGGGGGGATGTGGTCACTAGTGTAACCAGAAGGTGAGGCCTCATTTAACACAGGAAATTCATCAGGCTTAAACCATGTTTCAGTCAGGCCAATCCCACCAAGATTATGATCAGTGATTAGTTCATTGACTATAACTGCCTTGGAAGTGAGGGATCTAACATTAAGTAGCCCTATTTTGAGATGTGAGATATCACGATCTCTTTCAATAATGACAGGAATGGAGGAGGTCTTTATCCTAGTGAGATTGCTAAAATGAACACCGCCATGTTTAGTTTTGCCCAACCCAGGTCGAGGCACAGACACGGTCTCAATGGTGATAGCTGAGCTGACTACACTGACTTGGCTAGTGGCAGACTCCACTAAGCTGGCATGCTGGCACCCCTCCAGCTAGGATGGAGTCAGTCACTCCTCAGCAAGCCAGGCTTGGTCCTGTTTGTCGGGGAGTCCCAGAAAGAGGGCCAATTATCTACAAATTCTATCTTTTGGGAGGGGCAGAAAACAGTTTTCAACCAGAGATTGAGTTGTGAGACTCTGCTGTAGAGCCATTCGCTCCCTCTAACTGGGACAGGGCCAGAGACAATTACTTGAGTCGATGCCTACATATTTTTCTAGCTGATTTATACGCTGGGGCTATGTTGCGCTTGGTAACCTCTGACTGTTTCATCCTAACATTGTTGGTGCTGACGTGGATAACAATATCTCTATACTCTCTACACTCACCAGTTTTAGCTTTAGCCAGCACCAACTTCAGCTTAGCCTTAACGTCGGTAGCCCTGCCCCCCGGTAAACAGTATATGATCGCTGGATGATTCGTTTAAGACTAATATCGCGGGTAATGGAGTTGGCAATGACTAGGGTTTTCAATTTGTCAGCGCTAATGGTGGGAAGCTTTGGCGGGTGGAGGAGAGACCAGAGAAGGCTCAGCCTCTGAACTCTGGGGAAAACCGGTTGAAAGTTTGTCGGTTGAATGAGCGACACCAGTTGAGTGTTCCTACAGCATTTCTCAATTTTTATCAAATTGATCAGCAATACAGTGAAGACATTGTTAATGTTGTAAATCAAATCAAATCAAAGTTTATTTGTCACGTGTGCCGAATACAACCTTACAGGGAAATGCTTACTTACAGGTTCTAACCAATAGCACAAAAAAGGTATTAGGTGAACAATAGTTAAGTAAAGAAATAAAAACAACAGTAAAAAGACAGTGATAAATAACAGTAGCAAATGACTATTGTAGCTGGAAATGGCAGATTTCTTTATGGAATATCTACATAGGTGTACAGAGGCCCATTATCAGCAACCATCACTCCTGTGTTCCAATGGCACGTTGTGTTAGCTAATCCAAGTTGATCATTTTAAAAGGCTAATTGATCATTAGAAAACCCTTTTGCAATTATGTTAGAATAGCTGAAAATGGTTGTTCTGATTAAATAAGCAATACTACAACTGGGCTTTTTTAGTCTATTTGAGTATCTGGAGCATCAGTGTTTGTGGGTTTGATTACAGGCTCAAAATGGTCAGAAACAAAGGACTTTCCTCTGAAACACATCCGTCTATTCTTGTTCTGAGAAATGAAGGCTATTCCATGCAAGAAATTGCCAAGACACTGAAGATCTCGTACAACGCTGTGTACTACTCCCTTCACAGAACAGCGCAAACTGGCTCTAACAGAATAGAAAGAGGAGTGGGAGGCCCCGGTGCACAACTGAGCAAGAGGACAAGTACATTAGAGTGTCTAGTTTGAGAAACAGAGGACTCGTAAGTCCTCAACTGGAAGCTTTGTTAAATAGTATCCGCTAAACACCAGTCTCAACGTCAACAGTGAAGAGGCGACTCCGGGATGCTGGCCTTCTAGGCAGAGTTGCAAAGAAAAAGCCATATCTTAGACTGGCCAATAAAAAGAAAAGAAAATATTAAGTTGGGCAAAAGAACACACACTGGATAGAGGTTCTATCTCTTATAGTTGTGTCTCGTCCTAACAGGGTGGTTCTATCTCTTATAGTTGTCTTGTCCTACCAGGGTGGTTCTATCTCTTATAGGTGTCTTGTCCTTCCAGGGAGGTTCTATCTCTTATAGTTGTCTTGTCCTACCAGGGTGGTTCAATCTCTTATAGTTGTGTCTTGTCCTACTAGGGTGGTTCTATCTCTTATAGTTGTGTCTCGTCTTTTCTCCAGGATGGTTGTCTATGAGTGCTGTCCAGGCTACATGAAGCTGGAAGGCATGAAAGGATGCCCTGCAGGTTTGTGCATACTAGTGTAGTTCACATCACCAGTCTATGAAAAACCATACCAAAAAAACCATACACCCGCTCCTCCCTCTCACCCTATAGCTCCTTCCTCTAAGCCTATAGCTCCTCTTTCTCACCCTGTAATCTCACCCTGTTCTCTCACCCTATAGCCCCTCCCTCTCACCCTATAGCTCCTCCCTCTCAGCCTATAGCTCCTCACCCTAGAGAGCCGCCTTCTCACCCTTTAGCTCCTCCCTCTCACCATATAGCTCCTCCCTCTCACCATATAGCTCCTCCATCTCAACCTATAGCACCACCCTCTCAGCATATAAATCCTCCCTCTCACCCTACAGCGCCACCCTATCACCCTTTAGCTCCTCCCTCTCACCCTATATCTCCTCCCTCTCACCTTGGGTGAGCAGACTTCTTTTCCAGCTCAGCAATAGACAACTTGATTATCATCTCATTTGGTTTGATACATTGAATCAGGTGTGATAGTGCTGAGCTCGAACAGAAGCTTGGACACCCAGCAGGGTTGGCCTGCTCCAGTTGGTTTATACATTGTGTGTGACTTTCAACTCTCTCTCTCGCTCCTCCAGTGGCTCCTATAGACCATGTGTATGGCACATTGGGCCTGGTGAAGGCTAGGACAACCCAGAAGTACTCAGCCCTCTCTAAGCTGAGGGAAGAGATTGAAGGGAAGGGATCGTTCACTATGTTTTCCCCTAGCGACGAAGCCTGGGACCTGCTGGACCCTGTAAGTAGTTAAATAGTCAGTCAATCAGTGAGTCAGTCATTTAGTTAATTAGTTAGTCAATCAGTTACTTAGTTAAATAGTCAGTAAATCAGTGAGTCAGTCAGTCACCCAGCCAGTCAGTCAGTCAGTCACCCAGTCAGTCAGTCACCCAGCCAGTCAGTCAGTCAGTCAGTTTGTCAGTCACCCAGCCAGTCAGTCAGTCAGTCAGTTAGTCAGTCAGTTAATCAGTTAATTAATCAGTCAGTCAGTCAGCAAATCAGTCAGTTAGTCAGTCAGTCACCCAGCCAGTCAGTCAGTTAGTCAGTCAGTTAATGAGTCAGTTAATTAGTCAGCTAGTCAGTTAATTAGTCAGTTAGTCAGTTAGTCAATCAGTCAGTTAATTAGTCAGTTAGTTAATAAGTCAGTTAGTTAGTCAGTTAATCAGTCAGTCAGTTAGTCAGTTAGTTATTCAGTCAGTTAATTAGTCAGTCAGTTAGTCAGTTAGTCAATGAGTTAATTAGTCAGTCAGTTAGTCAGTTAATTAATCCGTCCGTCAGTTAATCAGTCAGTTAGTCAGTCAGTTAATCAGTTTGTCAATTAGTTAGTCAGTCCGTTAGTGAGTTAGTTTGTCAGTCAGTCAGTCTGTTAATGAGTCAGTCAGTTAGTCAGTCAGTCAGTTAGTCAGTCAGTTAGTCAGTCAGTCAGTTAATTAGTCAGTCAGTTAGTCAGTCAGTTAGTTAGTTAATCAGTCAGTCAGTTAGTTAGTCAGTTAATTAGTCAATTAATTAATCAGTTAATTAATCAGTCAATTAGTTAGTCAGTCAGTCAATTAGTTAGTCAGTCGGTTAGTCAGTTAATTAGTCAGTTAATTAATCAGTCAATTAGTCAGTTAGTTAGTCAGTCAGTTAATCAGTTAGTTAGTCAGTCAGTTAATTAGTCAGTCAGTTAATCAGTCAGTTAATTAGTCAGTCAATGAGTCAGTCAGTTAATCAGTCAGCCAGCCAGTCAGTCAGTCAGTTAGTCAGTCAATCAGTTAGTTTATCAGTCAGTCAGTTAGTCAGTCAGTCAACCAGTCAGCCAGCCTGTCAATCAGTCAGCCAGTTAGTCAGTCAGTCAGTCAGTTAATTAGTCAGCCAGTTAGTCAGTCAGTCAGTCAGTCAGTTAATTAGTCAGTCAGTTAGTCAGTCAGTTAGTTAGTTAATCAGTCAGGCAGTTAGTCAGTCAGTCAGTTAGTCAATTAGTCAGTCAGTCAGTCAGTCAGCCAGCCTGTCAATCAGTCAGCCAGTAAGTCAGTCAGTCAGTCAGTCAGTTAGTTAACCAGTCAGCCAGTTAGTCAGTCAGTCAGTCAGTCAGTTAATTAGTCAGTTAGTTCATCAGTCAGTCAGTTAATGATCAGTCAACCTTGTTCACAATGGCAGGTTGAAGGTGCTCAAATCCTATTTTTATCCCATATCCGATTCGAAACAGTCTGAACAGGCAGAAAACGCGTAGAATCGGATATTTCAAACCACATTCATAGATTCCAGGGTCAATAATCAAGTGGCAGCATTGGAGCACAGGAGATGAGGGGAAGAGTCAACAACACGACAGCGATCAGAGGAAGACTACAGGGCAGATGGAAATGACAAAACAGCACAGTCAGTTACTGTAGCGCACCAGTACTAAGTACTTAGCCAAGGTTGAAAAACTCCTGTCGCCTTCTTCACGGAGATCATGCGGGCTGAACGCAGGGTGAATCTGATCACCTTCTCTTGATTGCTGGATTATAGCTCACCAATATTCAGTCTGCGTGGCTAGCGGCTAACGTTAGTCGGCTCAAACTAGCTAACGCAGAGTAGATTCTCCATATGAAATTGAGAAATAGTGCATTGTGTGTACTTTAAAAGATATCTGGAAATAAGTTAATAAATATGTAGTTCTAGGTAATCAGATGGTGACTACAACGAAGTTACTAAGTCTATGACAATACTGTGTTTTTACTGTAGTGAGTACAAACTCATACTTGTAAAAACTCAAAAGCTTAAGTTAGTCAATCATTCAGTCAGTCAATCAGTCAGTCAGCCAGTCAGTCAGCCAGGTCTGTTCAGACAGTCAGTCAGCCAGTCAGTCAGCCAGTCAGCCAGTCAGTCAGCCAGTCAGCCAGTCAGTCAGCCAGTCAGTCAGCCAGTCAGTCAGCCAGTTCTGTTCAGACAGGGAGATCTCTGCTTCCTTCCTTAGTCAATCAGTCAGTCAGCCAGTCAGCCAGTCAGTCAGCCAGTCAGTCAGTCAGCCAATCAGTCAGTCAGCCAGTCAGCCAGTCAGTCAGCCAGTCAGTCAGCCAATCAGTCAGTCAGCCAGTCAGCCAGTCAGTCAGCCAGTCAGTCAACCAGTCAGTCAGCCAGCCAGTCAGTCAGTCAGTCAGCCAGTTCTGTTCAGACAGGGAGATCTCTGCTTCCTTCCTTAGTCAATCAGTCAGTCAGCCAGTCAGTCAGTCAATCAGTCAGTCAGCCAGTCAGTCAGTCAGCCAGTCAGCCAGTCAGTCAGTCAGTCAGTCAGCCAATCAGTCAGTCAGCCAGCCAGTCAGTCAGTCAGTCAGCCAGTTCTGTTCAGACAGGGAGATCTCTGCTTCCTCTCTCCCACACTCTGTTGTTCCTCCTATCCCCAGGAGGTGCTTGGTGCCTTGGTGAGCAATGTGAACATCGAGCTGTACAACGCCCTGCACTATCACATGGTCAACCATCGCATGCTAACGAAAGACCTGAAGAATGACATGTCTATCACCTCCATGTACAACAACCAAGGACTCTACATCAATCACTACTCAAATGGGGTATGTATTCAACCGCTAGCCCCAAGACTTAACCCTTAGCCCCTACCTCTGGACCCCCCAAAAAACCTAGCTAGCACCTACTCCTAGATCCAACCGCTAGCCCCTAGACTTAACCCTTAGTCCCTACCTCTGGACCCCCCAAAAAACCTAGCTAGCACCTACTCCTAGATCCAACTGCTAGACCCTGGACTTAACCTTTAGCCCCTACCTCTGGACCCCCAAAAAACCTAGCTAGCACCTACTCCTAGATCCAACCGCTAGACCCTGGACTTAACCCTTAGACCCTACCCCTGGACCCCCCAAAAAACCTAGCTAGCACCTACTCCTAGATCCAACCGCTAGACCCTACCCTTAAACAACTAGTCCCCTAGCCCCAAGCCATAGCTAGCCCCTATCCAGACTTCTCTCATAGACCCATCAGTAAATGAGAAGTCAACTTACCTAGTAAAATAAATATATCAGTTCAGACATGATTGAATAGTGTAATCAATATGGTAGAAACTCCATATATATATATATATATATATATATATATATTCCAAGCCATTTTCTGCTATCAAAGTCATTAAACTCTGTAACTGTTTACCGTCACCATTGACGTCATGGTGAAATCCCTGAGCGGTTTCCTTAATCTCCGGAAATGTAGTCAGGAAGGATGCCTGTATCTTTGTAGTGACTGGGTGTATTGATACACCGTCCATAGTGTAATGAATAACTTCACCAAGCTCAAATGGATATTCAGTGTCTGCTTTAATATTATTCACCCATCTACCAATAGGAGCCCGTCTTTGCTAGTTATTGAAAAACCTCCCTGGTCTTTGAGGTTGAATCTGTGTTTGAATGAGGGACCTTACAGATAGTTGTATGTGTGGTGTACAGAGATGAGGTCGTCATTAAAGAATGCATGTTAAACAGTGTTATTGTAAACAGAGTGAGTCCGTGAAACACGAGATTTATTTAGGCTACAACAAAAGAGTTGAATACTTGACTCAAAACATTTTAGCTTTTCATTTTAAATTAATTTGTAAAAAATGTCTAAAAACATAATTCCATTTTGACATTTTGTGTGTAGTCTAGGGACACAAAATATAAATGGAATCCATTTTAAATTCAGGCTGTCAGAAAACATAATGTGGAAAAGGTCAATGGGTGTGAACACCTTCTGAAAGCACTGTATATATAAATATTTACAATTCGTATGATATCTTATGAATCCAATTTGCAACATAATCTTTCAAATTTCGCATAAGATCCCGGAGCGCATTTTTAATTGGACAATAAAGTGATTCTATTCACTTAACCAATCAATAAATTAACCAATCACTCTCCCTTTGTAGATCGTCACGGTAAACTGCGCCAGGATTATCCATGGTAACCAGGTGGCTACCAATGGAGTGGTTCATGTCATCGACCGTGTCATCACTAACGTGGTCAACACCATACAGGACGCCCTGGGAGTTGATGACGACCTCTCCTCCTTCAGTGTACGTACCTGAGTGTAAACTGACCAGAATATCCCTGTAACATTAAATCTGACAAACATAGTAGTAGTAGTATTAGTGGTAGCAGTAGTAGTAGTAGTAGTAGTAGTAGTGGCAGTAGTAGCATTAGTGGTAGTAGTAGTATTAGTAGTAGCAGTAGTAGTACAGTAGTAGTAGTATAGTAGTAGTAGTAGTAGTAGTAGCAGTAGTAGTAGTAGTGGTAGTAGTAGTAGTAGTGGTAGTAGTAGTATTAGTAGTAGCAGTAGAAGTACAGTAGTATTATTATAGTAGTAGTAGTAGTAGTAGTAGTAGTAGTATTAGTGGTAGTAGTAGTAGTAGTAGTAGTAGTAGCAGTAGAAGCAGTAGCAGTAGTAGTAGTAGTAGTAGTAATAGTAGTAGCAGTAGTAGCAGTAGTAGTAGTATCAGTAGCAGTATTAGTAGTAGCGGTAGCAGTAGTAGCAGTAGTAGTAGTAGCAGTAGTAGTAGTAGCAGTAGTAGTAGTAGTAGTATCAGTAGTAGTATTAGTAGTAGCGGTAGTAGTGGTAGTAGTAGCAGTAGTCTTAGTGGTAGTAGTAGCAGTAGTAGTATTATAGTAGTAGTATTATAGTAGTGGTAATAGTAGTAGCAGTAGTAGTAGTAGTAGTATTGGTAGCAGTAGTAGTAGAGGTAGTAGTAGCAGCGGTAGTAGTGGTAGTGGTAGTGGTAGTAGTATTATAGTAGTAGTTGTAGTAGTAGTAGTAGTAGTACTATAGTAGTAGTATAAGGTAGTACTATGTACTCATCTACAGAACTAACCCTGCTATTCTCTCTTTAGGCTGTAGCCTTGGCCTCAGGTGTGATGGAAAAACTGGGCCAGCCAGGTCACTTCACCCTGTTCGCTCCCACCGATGATGCCTTCAAGAACCTTGAGGCCGGCTTCCTGGAACGCATTATGGGAGACAATGCTGTTATCGCAGGTAAGAAATCACTTATGGCCAGATTACCAATAGCCAATCGCCTATGGTTATGGTTACAAATTGCTAATAATCTATCCCGCAGGATCCTTCAAAACCGTGTTGTCTCTTGGTTTTCAGTCTTGTGTTTTAAAACTGTTTGAGAAACACTGTCCTAAACCACCGGTCAGGCAGACCTCAGAGAGACGGGCAGAAATGGAAAACCGTCAGATGTTTTCATTTTTATCCATGAGGTGTAGTCAGTGTTCAATCAGCCCCTTTCTTAAGCAGACACACCTCATCCCCACAGACACACCTCATCCCCACAGACACACCTCATCCCCACAGACACACCTCATCCCCACAGGCACACCTCATCCCCACAGACACACCTCATCCCCACAGACACACCTCATCCCCACAGACACACCTCATCCCCACAGACACCTCATCCCCACAGACACACCTCATCCCCACAGACACACCTCATCCCCACAGACACACCTCATCCCCACAGACACACCTCATCCCCACAGACACACCTCATCCCCACAGACACACCTCATCCCCACAGACACACCTCATCCCCACAGACACACCTCATACCCACAGACATACACAGGAACACACATGGTCTCCCGATAACACACACGTAAAGCAGGAAATGCTTGTCTCCAATCCGTATGAATCAGAGTATCCAGCCAGCAGTAACGGTGCAGCGGCTTTGAGGCAGATTGATGGACCGTAACACACACACACACGAACACACACACACACACACACACACACACACACACACACACTGTTCTTTCCTTGCTTCCGTGAGGGGACTGACCTTATCCGCACCAGATCGCAGCAGCCAAACAAACAACCGGACGCCAGGGCCTCCCTTGTGAACACAAGTTTTCTTATGTGAAGTTAATGTGATACCATGAAAATACACATGTGAAGAGTTCCTTAAAACACGTTTTCACATCATGTCATGTGAAATTTAATGTGAAATCACATGTATTCTTCCTGTAAGGGCCATGGTGTACAAGTAATGTGATTATCAGTGGGGGGGAAGGGATATGGGTAGTCACTGCTTTTCTGGATTGGAATCAGCCCTCGAGGTAGACAGGACACCATAGGGTTGATTAGAATGGAATCAGCCCTCGAGGTAGACAGGACACCATAGGGTTGATTAGAATGGAATCAGCCCTCGAGGTAGACAGGACACCATAGGGTTGATTAGAATGGAATCAGCCCTCGGTAGACAGGACAACATAGGGTTGATTAGAATGGAATCAGCCCTCTAGGTAGACAGGACAACATAGGGTTGATCAGAATGGAATCAGCCCTCTAGGTAGACAGGACAACATAGGGTTGATTAGAATGGAATCAGCCCTCGAGGTAGACAGGACACCATAGGGTTGATTAGAATGGAATCAGCCCTCGAGGTAGACAGGACACCATAGGGTTCATTAGAATGGAATCAGCCCTCGAGGTAGACAGGACACCATAGGGTTGATTAGAATGGAATCAGCCCTCGAGGTAGACAGGACACCATAGGGTTGATTAGAATGGAATCAGCCCTCGAGGTAGACAGGACACCATAGGGTTGATTAGAATGGAATCAGCCCTCGAGGTAGACAGGACACCATAGGGTTGATTAGAATGGAATCAGCCCTCGAGGTAGACAGGACACCATAGGGTTGATTAGAATGGAATCAGCCCTCGAGGTAGACAGGACACCATAGGGTTGATTAGAATGGAATCAGTCCTCGAGGTAGACAGGACACCATAGGGTTGATTAGAATGGAATCAGCCCTCGAGGTAGACAGGACACCATAGGGTTGATTAGAATGGAATCAGCCCTCGAGGTAAACAGGACACCATAGGGTTGATTAGAATGGAATCAGCCCTCGAGGTAGACAGGACACCATAGGGTTGATTAGAATGGAATCAGCCCTCGAGGTAAACAGGACACCATAGGGTTGATTAGAATGGAATCAGCCCTCGAGGTAGACAGGACACCATAGGGTTGATTAGAATGGAATCAGCCCTCGAGGTAGACAGGACACCATAGGGTTGATTAGAATGGAATCAGCCCTCGAGGTAGACAGGACACCATAGGGTTGATTAGAATGGAATCAGCCCTCGAGGTAGACAGGACACCATAGGGTTGATCGGAATGGAATCAGCCCTCGAGGTAGACAGGACACCATAGGGTTGATTAGAATGGAATCAGCCCTCGAGGTAGACAGGACACCATAGGGTTGATCAGAATGGAATCAGCCCTCTAGGTAGACAGGACAACATAGGGTTGATCAGAATGGAATCAGCCCTCGAGGTAGACAGGACACCATAGGGTTGATCAGAATGGAATCAGCCCTCTAGGTAGACAGGACAAGATAGGGTTGATTAGAATGGAATCAGCCCTCTAGGTAGACAGGACACCATAGGGTTGATTAGAATGGAATCAGCCCTCTAGGTAGACAGGACACCATAGGCTTGATTAGAATGGAATCAGCCCTCAAGGTAGACAGGCCAACATAGGGTTGAGGCTGTCTGGTTTGGGCTTGTGTGATAACACCACAAGGAAGGACACACACACACACACACACACCAAACAACTCCAGGGCCCTTATAGGGCATGAGTCATTAGGCCACGGTCCCATGCTAATCTGATTATCAGAGGTGCACTCTAAAAAAATGCTGGGTTGTTTGGTTTACCCAACTGCTGGGTTTCAGGCATTGGACCACTTAGATGGGTTGTTTTGTTTACCAAACTGCTGGGTTTCAGGCATTGGGCCACTTAGATGGGTTGTTTGGTTTACCCAACTGCTGGGTTTCAGGCATTGGACCACTTAGATGGGTTGTTTGGTTTACCCAACTGCTGGGTTTCAGGCATTGGACCACTTAGATGGGTTGTTTGGTTTACCCAACTGCTGGGTTTCAGGCATTGGACCACTTAGATGGGTTGTTTGGTTTACCCAACTGCTGGGTTTCAGGCATTGGACCACTTAGATGGGTTGTTTTCTTTAACACTAGAAAGACAGACTGAGTCAAATTGAAATATCTCTGCCATTTTAGTCATATCGCCCTCCGTCCTTGACTTTTACCTAAATATGTCTGTTTAACACTCATGTATATTGTTCAAATTAGTAGTAGTGGTAGTGGTAGTGGTAGTGGTAGTAGTAGTAGTAGTAGTAGTAGTATTATAGTTTATATATATATGTATATTGTTCAAATTAGTAGTAGTGGTAGTGGTAGTGGTAGTAGTAGTAGTAGTAGTAGTAGTAGTAGTATTATAGTTTATATATATATGTATATTGTTCAAATTAGTAGTAGTGGTAGTGGTAGCAGTAGTAGTATTATAGTATATTTATATATATGTATATTGTTCAAATTAGTAGTAGTAGTGGTAGTAGTAGTAGTAGCAGTAGTAGTAGCAGTAGTATATTTATATATATGTATATTGTTCAAATTAGTAGTAGTAGTGGTAGTAGTAGTAGTAGCAGTAGTAGTAGCAGTAGTATATTTATATATATGTATGTTGTTCAAATTAGTAGTAGTAGTGGTAGTAGTAGTAGTAGTGGTAGTAGTAGTATTATAGTATATTTATATATATGTATATTGTTCAAATTAGTAGTAGTAGTAGTAGTAGTAGTAGCAGTATTATAGTATATTTATATATATATATGTATATTGTTCAAATTAGCAGTAGTAGTGGTAGTAGTAGTAGTATTATAGTATATTTATATATATATATATGTATATTGTTCAAATTAGTAGTAGTGGTAGTAGCAGTATTATAGTATATTTATATATATGTATATTGTTCAAATGATCAATATCACAAAGCAGAATTTGTTATATAATTAGTTATATAATTTGAACAATATATGTGTGTGTGTGTGTATCATTCTTTCCCCCCCAAACAAGGACTTTATCAAATCATCCTACAGAGTCAAAAGCAGGTAAGACAAGACATTTTGATTTCTATATAGTATCAGAAGGCAAGGCATTTCTATATAGTATCAGAAGGCAAGACATTTCTATATAGTATCAGAAGGCAAGACATTTTGATTTCTATATAGTATCAGAAAGATCAGATTCTGAGGTTTCCAAAACACTTTCAATTGCCAAGTAACTCTCAAAATGGAAGAGATGAGCTCGATTTCAAAGTAAAGCTTTTTCCAAGAACAACCACTGTCAACCATGACCTCCACACATCCACACCTCCAACGAGGCCTTTTCTGGTGTTTACAAAGAGCAGGGTTGGGTTATTGAGATATATACCAGCGGGTCAGATCAGAAGACTGGGGGCGTAGTTTAGTAGGGTCGTGGTTTTCAGATAGTTATTTTTAGCCACCCGTGAGAGTCAATTATATTCCTGTTAATCTGATCAAACAATTTAAAAAATGTAAGCAAATTAAAGTTTCAGTATGTAAATTTAACATGATGAACAGGATTAAACATTTACTCTCACGGGTGGCCGAGAAGATCTACCTGTAAAACACGCCCCTAATAAATCAAATCAAATCAAATTGTATTTGTCACATTACACATGGTGAGTAGATGTCAATGCGAGCGTAGCGAAATGCTTGTGTTTCTAGTTCCGACCATGCAGCCAACAAGTAATCTAACCTAACAATTTCACAACAACTACCTACTACACACAAATCTAAAGGGGTGAATGAGAATATGTACATATAAATATATGGATGAGAGATGGACGAACGGCATAGGCAAGATGCAGTAGATGGTATAGAGTACAGTATATACATATGAGATGAGTAATGTAGGGTATATAAACATAAAGTGGTATAGTTTAAAGTGGCTAGTGATATATTTATTACATATTCCCATTATTAAAGTGGCTGGAGTTGAGTCAGTGTGTTGGCAGCAGCCACTCAATGTTAGTGGTGGCTGTTTAATAGTCTGATGGCCTTGAGTTAGAAGCTGTTTTTCAGTCTCTCGGTCCCTGCTTTGATGCACCTGTGCTGACCTCACCTTCTGGATGATAGAGGGGTAAATCCTGCCTACTGAAAATAATCTAAGGATTATATTTGAAAAAGACCCAGCTGCTAGTTCGACCAAATCTGAGAGTAAAAAATACCCAAATGATGGTTAAATTAACCCATGTTTTGGTAATCCCAACAACCGAGCTGGCCGGGTCAACATAACCCAGCGTGTGTTCTGCCCACTATTTAACCAGCGCTGGGTTATCCTATCTGGTTATCGTCAACCCCCATAACCAGCTAGACCATGCTGGTCAACCCCCATAACCAGATAGACCATGCTGGTCTACCCCCATAACCAGCTAGACCATGCTGGTCAACCCTCATAACCAGCTAGACCATGCTGGTCTACCCCCATAACCAGCTAGACCATGCTGGTCAACCCCCATAACCAGCTAGACCATGCTGGTCTACCCCCAGACAATATTTTTACAGTTTTGGAAACTTTAGAGTGTTTTCTATCCTAAGCTGCCAATGATATGCATATTCTAGCATCTTGTCCTGACAAAATAGCCTGTTTACTTTGGGAACGTTATTTCCCCCAAAATAAAAATAGTGCCCCCTAGATTCAAGAGGTTTAACAGCCTTGAGATAGAAGCTGTTTTTCAGTCTCTCTGTCCCAGCTTTGATGCACCTGTACTGGATGATAGTGGGGTGAACAGGCAGTGGCTCGGGTGGTTGGTGTCCTTGATGATCCTCTTGCTGGTACAGCTAGACCAGGGGTGGGCAATCATTTTCGGTAAAGGGCCACATCAGGATTTCAAAATCCAGCTTGACCATTATTCAACCAGCACTGACCAGCATAGACCAGTATGGACCAGTTTATGCTGGTTATTTCAGCAGGGAACTCAGCCAGACTGGCCACACACACTCTCTCTCTCTCTCTCCCTCTTTTCCCACTTTTCGTCATCTCTCTCACCCTCTCTTCTTGGTAACTCTCTCTCTCTCTCTTTCCTTACCTCTCTCTCTCTCCCCCATAGCCCTGGTGAACTACCACCTGTTAAACAGTGTGCAGTGCTCTGAGGCCATCATGGCAGGCTCTGTGCACGAGACAGCAGAGGGAAGCACCGTTGAGATCGGCTGCGACGGAGACAGCCTGACTGTCAACGGGATCAAGATGGTCCTGAAAAAAGACATTGTCACCACCAACGGAGTCATCCACCTCATCGACCGGGTCCTCATACCTGACTCAGGTAAGTCTTGTTCCCACGACGATAACCTTTCGCAAAACGCAGAAGTTTAGCACTTGTAAAAAGTTGATGTAAAAAGGGCTTTATAAAGACATTTGATTGACTTTGATTGATTTAGGAAAAGGGGTTTATGGTTCATTTCAGTCTGGACTAAAATGCTTGGCACACTGTAGGGCTCGTGGTGGTGCCTTGTATGTAGATATTGTGATGTGTGTTGTCGTTGTTATCTGATGTTCATGTGTTTTTTTTCGCTCAAAGCCAAGGAGGTGATGGAGATGGTTGGTGAATCCCAGAGCACCTTCAGAGACATGGTGTCAGAGCTCGGCCTATCAGCTGCCATGAAGCCAGAGACAGAGTACACGCTATTGGCTCCCCTCAACACAGCTTTCTCTGGTGAGTACACACTATTGGCTCCCCTCAACCCAGGTTTCTCTGGTGAGTGCTTCTATTGGCTCCCTCAACCCAGCTTTCTCTGGCGAGTGCTTCTATTGGCTCCCTCAACCCAACTTTCTCTGGTGGGTACGCTCTATTGGCTCTCCTCAACCTACATTAGCACATAACAATACCTTTTCGATTAGTGCTTGAAGCCCAATAATCTCAGCCCAGGAACTTCTGCATGGAACTTAAGCACTTGGCCTAGACTAGAGATATTGGATAAACCCTGTTATTATGGCCTAGGAGAACACAATGGAAATGGACTCTAGGAACTCTGGAACCAACAAGCATCAGGTTTAGCCCACAGTAGAAAGGGGGCTAGTGATTGTTTACACCTACACATGCTGTATCTTAATTTGATCATCCTGTTGTTGCAGGAATTTCCCAGCACAGCAGTAAATGCAAACCTGTAGTGTATTTAAGGTTTTAAAAAAGGCTTCTAAAGTTTGTAATTTCCTCTTTAAAATGTCAGATTTGATTTGCCCTAAAGAAAAATGTATCAACCCCTTACAAAAAAAATGCCATTAGTTATAACAATTCACATTTCCTGTTGCTGTAGGATGACTTACTGCTGTGTGAAACTGGATCAAATGAAGATACGGCATCTGTATGTTAGTATCTGGTTTAACTCTCCTGTATATGTCCCCATTGTGTTGCAGATGAGGTGATGTCTTTAGACCAGAGCCTGTTGAAGGTGATCTTGGAGAACCACATTCTGAAGCAAAAACACAAACTGAGTGAACTCTACAACGGACAGCTGCTGGAGACCGTCGCTGGAAAACGAATACGCGTCTTCATCTACCGCACTGTGAGTGGGAGAAAGTGTGTGTGTGTGTGTGTGTGTGTGGGTGTGTGTGTGTGTGTGTGTGTGTGTGTGTGTGTGTGTGTGTGTGTGTGTGTGTGTGTGGAAGGGGTAGGGTTGTGTGTATGTGTGTGGCACAGTCCGGTAAGATCAGGTGTGTGTGTGTGTGTGTGTGTGTGTGTGTGTGTGTGTGTGTGTGTGTGTGTGTGTGTGTGTGTGTGTGGAAGGGGTAGGGTTGTGTGTATGTGTGTAGCACAGTCTGGGAAGATCAGGTGGAGGTGTGTGTGTGTGTGGCACAGTCCGGTAAGATCAGTGGGAGGTGTGTGTCTCTTTATTATCAACAGCTGGTGCGTAATCTCTAATATTAAGGAAGTCTCGAGGTTCTGCTCGAATGAGTTAGAATACCTCATGATAAGCTGTTGACCTCACTATTTACCAAGAGAGTTTTCATCAAGATTTTTCATAGCTGTCTATTTACCACCACAAACTGATACTGGCACTAAGACAACACTCAATGAGCTGTATAAAGGCCGCAAGCAAATGCTTATCCAGAGGCGGCCGGAGATTTTAATGCAGGAAAACCGTTTGACCTCATTTCTACCAGCATGTTACAACTAGAGGGATAAAACCTCTACAAGCACCTTTACTCCACTCACAGAGACGCATACAAAGCTCTCCTTCGCTCTCCATTTGGCAAATCGGACCATAACTCTACCCTCCTGATTCCTGCTTACAAGCAACATTTCAAACAGGAAGTACCATTGACTCACTCAACACAGAAGTGGTCCAACGAAACGGATGCTAAACTTCAGGACTGTTTCGCACAGACTGGTAAATGTTCCAGGATTCATCCGATAATATTGAGCAGTTTACCACATCAGTCAACGGCTTCATTACTAAGTGCATCGACGACGTCATCACCACAGTGACCGGTACGTACATATCCCAACCAGAAGCCATGGATTACAGGCAACATCCGCACTGAGCTAAAGGCTAGAGCTGCCGCTTTCAAGGAGCAGGACACTAATCCGGAGGAGCATAAGAAATCCATCTACGACCTCCGACGAACCATCAAACAGGCAAAGCGTTAAAACAGTACTGAGATCTAATCGTACTACACCGACTCTGATGCTAGTCGGATGTGGTAGGGCTTGCAGACTATTATGGATTACAAAAGGAAACCCAGCAGCAACTGCCCAGTGATGCGAGCCTACCAGACGAGCTAAATGCACTAGCTGTTCCGGTCGACTGTATGATCATGCTCTGCATAGCTGATGTGAGTGAGACCTTTAAACAGGTTACATAGAGCATGAAAACATTCACAAGGACGCGGGGCCAGTCGGAATACCAGAATGCACTGACCAGCTGGCAAGTGTCTTCACTGACATTTTCAACCTCTCTCTGTCCCAGTCTGTAATACCTACATGTTTCAAGCAAACCACCATATCCCTGTGCCTAAGAATGCCAAGGGAACCTGTCTAAACGACTACCGACAGAGCTGTAGTGGAGCGGGTCGAACGATTCAAGTTCCTTGGTGTCCACATCACTAAGTATCTATCATGGTCCAAACACACCAACACAGACATGAAGAGGGCACAACAATGCCTCTTCCCCCTCAGGAGGCTGAAAAGATTTGGCATGTGCCATCAGATCTTCAAAATGTTATACAGCTGCACCATCGAGAGCACTGGCTGCATCACCGCCTGGTATGGCAACTGCTTGGCCTCTGACCGCAAGGCGCTACTGAGGGTAGTGTGTCCGACCAAGTACATCACTGGGGGCAGAACTCCCTGCCATCCAGGACCTCTATAGCAGGTGGTGTCAGAAGAAAGCCCCAACAATTGTCAAAGATCCAGCCACCCAAGTCATAGACTCTCTTTGCTACTGCATGGCAAGTGGTATTGGAGTGTCTGTGACTAAAAGACTCCTGGACAGCTTCTACCCCCAAACCATCAGACTGCTGAACAGCCTCTACCCCCAAACCATCAGACTGCTGGACAGCTTCTACCCCCAAGCCATTATACTGCTGAACAGCTTCTACCCCCAAGCCATCAGACTGCTGAACAGCTTCTACCCCCAAACCATCAGACTGCTGAACAGCTTCTACCCCAAGCCATTACACTGCTGAACAGCTTCTACCCCCAAGCCATTACACTGCTGAACAGCTTCTACCCCCAAGCCATCAGACTGCTGAACAGACTTCTACCCCCAAGCCATCAGACTGCTGAACAGCTTCTACCCCCAAGCCATCAGACTGCTGAACAGCTTCTACCCCAACGCCATTACACTGCTGAACAGCTTCTACCCCCAAGCCATTACACTGCTGAACAGCTTCTACCCCCCTGTAAGCCATTACACTGCTGAACAGCTTCTACCCCCAAGCCATCAGACTGCTGAACAGCTTCTACCCCCAAGCCATAAGACTGCTGAACAGCTTCTACCCCCAAGCCATAAGACTGCTGAACAGCTTCTACCCCCAAGCCATTACACTGCTGAACAGCTTCTACCCCCAAGCCATTACACTGCTGTAGAGGACCACTAGACCTTTACTAGTCCTGTATTAGAGGACCACTGGGCCTTTACTAGTCCTATAGTAGAGGACCACTAGACCTTTACTAGTCCTGTAGTAGAGGACCACTAGACCTTTACTAGTCCTGTACTAGAGGACCCGTAGGCCTTTTACTCGTCCTGTAGTAGAGGACCACTAGACCTTTACTAGTCCTGTATTAGAGGACCACTAGGCCTTTTACTAGTCCTGTAGTAGAGGACAGGTAGACCTTTACTAGTCCTGTAGTAGAGGACCACTAGACCTTTACTAGTCCTATAGTAGAGGACAGGTAGACCTTTACTAGTCCTGTAGTAGAGGACCACTAGACCTTAACTAGTCCTGTATTAGTGGACCACTGGGTCTTTACTAGTCCTGTAGTAGAGGACCACTAGACCTTTACTAGTCCTATAGTAGAGGACAGGTAGACCTTTACTAGTCCTGTAGTAGAGGACCACAAGACCTTAACTAGTCCTGTATTAGTGGACCACTGGGTCTTTTCTAGTCCTGTAGTAGAGGATCACTAGACCTTTACTAGTCCTATAGTAGAGGACAGGTAGACCTTTACTAGTCCTGTATTAGAGGATCGCAATAGTAAAATAATGCAATTTAGGGAGCTAAATGAACAGCTCTTTCACACATGACAGACACGGGCAATATTGCCAGAAATTTATTGGCAGATATTGTCAGGTTTTTGCTTTTATAGCCAATATTGGCTAACCAGGTGTGGGATAATGTCAATGTTGCATTGATTAGACAGCAGCTAGCAGTTTGAGGTGTCTGATACTCATCTGATTTGTTTATGACAGTTTGAAGTGGAACACATGAAAACTCACAAAAGAATATAGACATTTCAAATGTTATATTATTGACTATGTGTTGTAACAATGTGCAAGTAGTTGAAGTATGAAATGGAAAATACATCTCTCTCTCTCTCTTACTCTCTAGATTGGAATGCATTGGATGGGTGGATGGATGGATGGGTGAGTGGATGAATGGGTGGATGGATGGATGGGTGGATGGATGGGTGGGTGGGTGGGTGGGTGGGTGGGTGGGTGGGTGGGTGGGTGGGTGGGTGGGTGGGTGGGTGGGTGGATGGGATGGATGGGTGGATGGATGGGTGGGTGGATGGATGGGTGAGTGGATGGATGGGTGGATGGATGGATGGATGGGTGGAGTGGATGGATGGATGGATGGATGGATGGATGGATGGATGGATGGATGGGTGGATGGATGGATGGATGGGTGGATGGATGGATGGGTGAGTGGATGGATGGATGGATGGATGGATGGATGGATGGATGGGTGGGTGGATGGGTGGATGGATGGATGGATGGGTGGATGGATGGATGGATGGATAGATGGGTGGATGGGTGGATGGATGGACGGGAGGATGAATGGATGGATGGGCGGGTGGATGGATGGGTGAGTGGATGGATGGATGGATGGGTGAGTGGATGGATGGATGGATGGATGGATGGGTGGATGGATGAATGGGTGAGTGGATGGATGGATGGATGGATGGATGGGTGGATGGATGGGTGGATGGATGGATGGGTGGATGGATGGATGGGTGGATGGGTGGGTGGATGGGTGGACGGGTGGACGGATGGATGGGTGGATGGATGGATAGGTGAGTGGATGGGTGGACGGATGGATGGGTGGACAGGTGGGCAGATGGATGGGTGGATGGATGGGTGGATGGACCGACAGGTGGTTGGACGGATGGGTGGGTGGATGGACGGATGGGTGGATAGATGGGTGGGTGGTTGGATGGACGGATGGGTGGATGGACAGATGGGTGGACGGATAGATGGATGGGTGGACGGATGGATGGGTGGACGGGTGGATGGGTGGGTGGATGGACGGGTGGATGTTTAGAATTGATTGCATTGGACTAGTAACCGAAAGGATGCAAGATCGAATCCCTGAGCTGACAAGGTAAAATCTGTCGTTCTGCCCCTGAACAAGGCAGTTAAGCCGCTGTTCCTAGGCCGTCATTGAAAATAAGTATTTGTTCTAAACTGACTTACCTAGTTAAAATAAAGGTAAAATAAAATTTAATTAAAAAATGGATTGATTGATGTACGTGTCTCTATCTCCGTCTCTAGGCTGTGTGTATTGAGAATTCCTGCATGGTGCGAGGCAGTAAAGAGGGCAGCAATGGTGCCATTCACCTGATGAGGTCTCTCATCAAACCAGCTCAGACCACCATCTACAAGGTTCTCATGGCAGATGGACGCTTCAAGTAAGGACATCCAAACCAATGTCTTAATTTGACAGTATGGTCACATCTTGAGACTCAGGACTATTGGTATCAATGAAAGATTTGTGTGATACGTTGTTAGGTGTATATCCGGGGAGATCACATTATTTACATGTCAATATTAGACGTTTCAGGTCCTTCAAATGTCAAATAAATACCTATTTTGTGCAAACCAAATGTAAAAACTTTTTTTTTTAAATGTAGAATGAATTAGGAATGAAAATAGGTCAAAAATAGACGTTTGTCTATAATACCTCAAATTTGAGGCTAAACCGTTGGTTTTTAAATACAAAAAAAATAAGTAAAAATTCCTTCATGGTTATCTCTGCATGTTCCATTCCATGTTCAGATTTTCAAAGACTTAGACTTATTGACAAAGACTTATTGAACTAAAGACTCACTGTTTCTCTCTGTGCTCTCAAGGATTTGATTGAGTCATTAACTAATTGATTGATAGGATTATTGATTTATTGAGTGATTGGTTGAGTGATTGGTTTCTCTATCTCTATGTATCTGTCTGTAGTATCTTCCTGTCTCTGATGAAGAGTGCCGGTCTGACAGAGCTGTTGAAACAGGAGGGATCCTACACCGTTTTCGCACCCACAGATGAAGCCTTCGACGGGCTCACAGAACGGGACATCACCCTGCTGGCCAGTTAGTAGTCTGTCTCTCTTTCCATCCTTCAATCTTGTTAGCAATCTTCTTTCATTCTTCATTCACTTTACAACATAGGACAGGAACCAGCAATGTAGAGGATGCCTGTTGGAGAATTCAGTGCTCCAACCTGTCCAGTTCTTTGAGTTTACTGCTTTACCACCTGTCCAGTTCTTTGAGTTTACTGCTTTTTTCACCTGTCCAGTTCTTTGAGTTTACTGCTTTTCTACCTGTCCAGTTCTTTGAGTTTACTGCTTTTCAACCTGTCCAGTTCTTTGAGTTTACTGCTTGTCCACCTGTCCAGTTCTTTGAGTTTACTGCTTTTCCACCTGTCCAGTTCTTTGAGTTTACTGCTTTTCCACCTGTCCAGTTCTTTGAGTTGACTGCTTTTCCACCTGTCCAGTTCTTTGAGTTTACTGCTTTTCCACCTGTCCAGTTCTTTGAGTTTACTGCTTTTCCACCTGTCCAGTTCTTTGAGTTGACTGCTTTTCCACCTGTCCAGTTCTTTGAGTTTACTGCTTTTCCACCTGTCCAGTTCTTTGAGTTTACTGCTTTCTACCTGTCCAGTTCTTTGAGTTCAGTTCATAAAAGGAGAAGTGATAGAGGGAGCCACTGTTGAGATACATATTTGTGTAACTCCTGTTTTTCCTGTGTGACATCATCATTAGGCGACGTGAACGCTCTGAGGACCATCCTCCTGTATCACTTCAGTAACGGAGTCTTCATCAACGGGGGACTGGAGGGAGGGGTCACCAACCTGCTCAAGACCATCCAGGGACACAACCTGCAAGTGCTGTCTGTATGTACACTAAACCATTCTCATACAGTGCACGCTTTAATTGTTTGTTGTTCTAGGCTACATGGCTTAAAATGCTTGCTCGCTAAGCCTAACTTCCATTCATGGACGGAGAAAGCAACATTAGCCAGTTAAGATTAGCCTACATCTAGCTACATATTGAACTTCCATCCTCTCAGGTCAGGGGCACAATGTATGAATTAACGGTTGGATCAGAATTGACTATATAATCATTGGCCAGTACAGAGACTTAAGTACAACCATAAGTCCAAATCGCTATCTTCATCCATGGGTAATTTAGGAAAGGGACAATTTTAGCTAGCTAGTTAGCCACCGGAGGACAACACAACGAGATGCAACAATTCAAGTTGTTTCTGTCAATGACATTTGCTCTCAAAGGGATTTGATATCAGTGATGTCAAATCCAAACTGGTTTCACCTTGAAACTTTTTTTTGGTGCTGCAGGACCATTCACAGTTGAGCTCAATGTTGATCTGCAAATTGTGATACTATTTTTTTTGTTGTCAAGGGAGGTCATACTTGTTTGGACCAGACAGCATCAGATAGATGGCCTACAGGTAGAGAGACAGAGGAGGCGCTGTTTTGCTCACACGGATGCTTTCTCCTGTGGGAGACATTCAGCCTGTGTGAATTGAAGGACAATTCTGAAACAGAGAGAAGACACATTATTATAATATTCTTTAAATATTTTTGGGGGTGGAAAGCCTGGATTCCCTTGCCATCCATAAATACACACCACTGGTGACAGGGTTGTGATTCTGACAGGGTTGTGATTCTGACAGGGTTGTGATTCTGTCAGGGTTGTGATTCTGACAGGGTTGTGATTCTGTCAGGGTTGTGATTCTGTCAGGGTTGTGATTCTGTCAGGCTTGTGATTCTGACAGGGTTGTGATTCTGACAGGGTTGTGATTTTTGACAGGTTTGTGATTCTGACAGGTTTGTGATTCTGACAGGTTTGTGATTCTGACAGGTTTGTGATTCTGACAGGTTTGTGATTTTTGACAGGTTCGTGATTTGACAGGTTCGTGATTTTTTGACAGGTTCGTGATTCTGACAGGCTCACCCAATCAGGTTTAAGCCTCGATGTGGACTTAGACCATCAAATTTCAAATTCTATTTAAAAATGTTTGAGATTAAAAATAGAAAATCTCATAAGCATAAGAAAACATCGATTTTTTTCACACAGGGTCTTTCCGTCGCCGTTTGGGAACTTTTTGTCAGATTTAGAGTAGACCCACTTCTCCAGCCACCAGTACACCTCCACATAGAGCCGATGGAGAGACAGCCACCACTACACCCCTGCATAGAGCCGATGGAGAGACAGCCACCACTACACCCCTGCATAGAGCCGATGGAGAGACAGCGGCCACACACAGCATGTTGTTAAATCACCACTACACCTCCACATAGAGCTGATGGAGAGACAGCCACCACTACACCCCTGCATAGAGCCGATGGAGAGACAGCCACCACTACACCCCTGCATAGAGCCGATGGAGAGACAGCGGCCACACACAGCATGTTGTTAAATCACCACTACACCTCCACATAGAGCTGATGGAGAGACAGCGGCCACACACAGCATGTAGAGGACCCTAATGTTAACTAGCTAACTGCTAGGAGGATGTCATGCCATTGGAGGAGGACCCTAACTTTAACTAGCTAGCTGCTAGGAGGATGTGATGCCATTGGAGGAGGACCCTAACGTTAACTAGCTAGCTGCTAGGAGGATGTCATGCCATTGGAGGAGTGGTTGAGTGACTGACTGTTTCCACTCATATCGTTTTTTTTGGTGGCAACACGCAGCTAGAGGTGTCATTTGGTTAGCGCTAGCAAGAACTTGAACAACTGCGTTGATTGCAGTGTCGCCAACTCCTCAGTAAGGAAAGAAGCTATTGGCTGTCCTAAAATTCGCTATAAGTCGCTAAATGACGCCATCGCCTAATTTGCATAATTGTCCGTGTGCATGTAATTGTGATGGACGCTGTAGGAGAGAGGAATAACGTTGTGGCAGAGACAAAAAAACACCCTAAATATGTTAAGAACTACAAATGAACTTTCCTCTGTCGATTCTTGTTTGTTTTTAATGTCACAATTCTCCTCCTTTATCTGGGCTCGGGACCGGCAAGAGACACTCTGGCACTCTTACATAAAAAAAAGAAGAAAAAATATATATATATATTTTTTACATTTTCACCCTGCCCTGAATGTAGGTCAGGGCGGGGTCAGTCAGCGGTGGCTTCCCGCATGCGCGATTCATTTGCATTCTGGACACAGAGGGTTGAACATCTCCTGCTCTGACTGCAGCTGGGAGGGACTGGGCCGCCTGTGAGTGCTTTGGGACGAAGATGGGGCCCACGGCAGCACCCGCTGCTCGTTGAGAAGAGTAAGAACGATACGTCAGTCTCCAAAAGTCTCCAATAACACCAGAAATAGTCGCTAGATTTGTCGCTAGTCATTTTTTGGAAAATGTGTCGCTAGAGGTGGTCTTGAATACTTGCTAAATATAGCAACAAAGTCGCTAAGTTGGCAACACTGCTTGCTAGATGTAGTATCTGGGATCTACATCTGTTTACATTAGTTACCGTGCTGTTACTAAGCAGTAATGCATTACGGCAGTGTTACGTTACTACACCTAATAGGAAATGCACATGCGCACTGGGGTGCCGGGAACTGTGGAGCACGAGGGGTTTTGACTAAACGAAAACTAACTGTACTCCCGTCTCCTGCCTGGTCATTTCTCCACAACACAAATATTACACTAGACTATGGCAAACTACAGCTCGCTATTGCACTGTGACATGTCCGTCCCACCCATTAAGTCAAAATGTGATTCGTTGATTCCACTGTCACTCCAAAATGTTTCCCTAATCTAGTTGAATGGTAGATGCCTTTATTTAGCATCTGATGGCCGAGCCAATGGTTGACTTAGCTAGATTTATCTCCCCAGAGACCAGCGAAGAAAAATCCTGATTGGATATTTTTTCTCTTCATTGTTAACACTTTCCTTTCCAACAAAAACTAAAGAGATTAAATCAGAACATCATTGAAAATAATAATATAATGATCATTATAATTATATTATTATAATCATTATTTTATAAATCCTTAGCCCTTCTCTGAAGGTGTAGACGGCCCATTGGTCCCCACTGTGTTTGGGTTAGTAATCATGTGTAGAGTGGCTCTCTGAAGGTGTAGATGGCCCATTGGTCCCCACTGTGTTTGGGTTAGTAATCATGTGTAGAGTGGCTCTCTGAAGGTGTAGACGGCCCATTGGTCCCCACTGTGTTTGGGTTAGTAATCATGTGTAGAGTGGCTCTCTGAAGGTGTAGACGGCCCATTGGTCCCCACTGTGTTTGGGTTAGTAATCATTTGTAGAGTGGCTCTATTTTCCATCAGCATTTTTTTACTATTCTGAATGTTTAAAGAATCTGTATGTCGTTCTGAAATATGAACACAGGAACACCTTTTGAACTCTTATGATAGTGATGATTTGACAAAATTACAATTATAGTCTTGAATTGGACTCGCATTCTTCTGGTGTCGGTCTTGGACCCCTTGTCTCCATCTCGACTCAGTCTCACCCCCCCGGTCTTGGACCCTTTGTCTCCGTCTTGGACCCTTTGTCTCCGTCTTGAATCAGTCTCACCCCCGGTCTTGGACCCTTTGTCTCTGTCTCGACTCACCCCCCGGTCTTGGACCCTTTGTCTCCGTCTTGACTCAGTCTCACACCCCCGGTCTTGGTCCCCTTGTCTCTGTCTTGACTCAGTCTCACACCCCCGGTCTTGGTCACCTTGTCTCCGTCTTGACTCAGTCTCACACCCCCCCGGTCTTGGTCCCCTTGTCTCTGTCTTGACTCAGTCTCACACCCCCGGTCTTGGTCCCCTTGTCTCCGTCTTGACTCAGTCTCACACCCCCCGGTCTTGGTCCCCTTGTCTCTGTCTTGACTCAGTCTCACCCCCCCCCCGGTCTTGGTCTTGACTCTGACTTTATTTAGGTGGTCTCGAAAACAACACTGCTCTGAGGTAGTCCCAGAGGCAGAGCAGACGGAAATTTAGTAGGCAGCATTTCCTCTCATTACTGTCTGCAATTACATGGTTATCCATTAGGAAACACCCTTCATTACCACAAGCCAAGGGTTACAGTAACAAGACTTACATGAGCTCTTACATTCAGATAGTATGCAAACCCCTTGACTTTTTACGCATTTTGTTACATTACAGCCTTATTCTAAAAAAATGCTCCTCATTCTAAAATGGTTTCAACTGTTTGTTTCCTTCATCCATCTACACACAATACCCCATAATGACATCACAATACCCCATAATGACATCACAATACCCCATAATGACAAAGTGAAAACAGGTTTATAGAATTGTTTGAAAATGTATTTTAAAAAAACAAAGAAATTAAATATAACATTTACATAAATAATCAAATCCTTTACTCTACTTTGTTGAAGCACTTTTGGCAGCTGTTACAGCCTCCAGTCTTCTTGGGTTTGACGCTAACCAGCTTGGCAAACCTGTATTTGCAGAGTTTCTCCCATTCTTCTCTGCAGATCCTCTCAAGCTCTGTCAGGTTGGATGGGGAGCATCGCTGCACAGCTAGTTTCAGGTCTATCCAGAGATGTTCGATCGGGTTCAAGTCCGGGCTGTCGCTGGGCCACTCAAGAACATTCAGAGACTTGTCCCGAAGCCACTCCTGCGTTGTCTTGGCTGTGTGCTTAGGGTCGTTGTCCTGATGGAAGGTGAACCTTCACCCCAGTCTGAGGTCCTGAGTGCTCTGGAGCAGGATTTCAGCAAGGATATCAATGTACTTTGCTCCGTTCATCTTTCCCTCGATCCTGACTAGTCTCCCAGTCCCTGCCACTGGAAAACATCCCCACAGCACGATGCTGCCACCACCATGTTTCACTGTAGGGATGGTGCCAGGTTTCCTCCAGATGTGACGCTTGGCTTTCAGACCAAAGAGTTAAATCTTGGTTTCATCAGACCAGAGAATCTTGTTTCTCATGGTCTGAGTCCTTTAGGAGCCTTTTTGCAAACTCTAAGCGGTGTCATGTGCCTTTTACTGAGGAGTGGCTTCCGTCTAGCCACTCTACCGTAAAGGCCTGATATGTGGAGTGCTGCAGAGATGGTTGTCCATCTGGAAAGTTTTCCCATCTCCACAGAGGAATTCTGGAGCTTTGTCAGAGTGACCATTAGGTTCTTGGTCACCTCCCTTGGTCATCTCCCTGAACTTGGCCGTTCTCCCCCGATTGCTCAGTTCTTGGTGGTTCCAAACTTCTTCCATTTAAGAATGACGGAGGCCACTGTGTTCTTGGAGACCTTCAATGCTACAGACATTTTTTGGTACCCTTCCCCAGATCTGTGACTCGACACAATCCTGTCTCGAGACCTCTTCGGACAATTCCTTCGACGTCATGGCTTGGTTTTTGCTCTGACATGCACCTGTCAACTGTGGGATCTTATATAGACAGGTGTGTGCCTTTCCAAATCATGTCCAATCAATTGAATTTACCACAGGTGAACTCTGATCTAGTTGTAGAAACATACTTATGTAAATAAGGTATTTCTGTTTGTTTTTTGAATCCTAAAAAGCTGTTTTTCTTTGTCATTGTGGAGTATTGTGTGTAGACATACATATAATACATGACTTAGGCTAGCAGGTTTTTCAGTATCATAGATTACATTACACAGTTTTTCACTCCACCCCACCCCCCTCTCTCCTCCCTTCATTTTTATCCACAACGCAGATAGCCCTTTTCCTGTCTCTATCAAGTCTGGACAGTCTCAGAAAAGCCTTCCTTAATGCTTGAAGGAAGTTCAGAAACAAGGCATGCAGGGAGGGAGGGAGGGAGGGAGAGAGGGAGAGAGAGCGCCAGATTCGTTTTGGCTGAACTCCACAGATACAGCCTCTGAAGGAGCAGATTTTTTTAAATATTTGTTTATTTAACTAGGCAAGTCAGTTAAGAACAAATCCTTATTTTCAATGACGGCCTACCGGGAAACAGTGGGTTAACTGCCTTGTTCAGAGGCAGAACAGCATATGTTTTTTTAAGGAAATAGCTGTAATGGGAGGAGATTATTGGCTATTGTCTAAATGGGGACGTGAAGACAGACAGGGAGTAAGAAGTGACCTTACATACACTGAGGTGAAAATGTGTGTGTGTGTGTGTGTGTGTGTGTGTGTGTGTGTGTGTGTGTGTGTGTGTGTGCTTGCGTGTGTGTCTTCATGGGGAGTGCGTGCTCACAGAGTTAGAGAAAGTGGCTCAAATTAGGGGTTAGAGAGAGAGACACTCAAAGTCGAGGATTAGAGAGAGACACTCAAAGTCGAGGATTAGAGAGAGAGACACTCAAAGTCGAGGGTTAGAGAGAGAGACACTCAAAGTCGTGGGTTAGAGAGAGAGACACTCAAAGTCGAGGGTTAGAGAGAGAGACACTCAAAGTCGTGGGTTAGAGAGGGAGACACTCAAAGTCGAGGGTTAGAGAGGGAGACACTCAAAGTCGTGGGTTAGAGAGAGAGACACTCAAAGTCGAGGGTTAGAGAGAGGGGGACCCAGGATAGGAGAGAAACTGTTCTGTCTCTGACTGGACATGTCCGTCCCTAGAGACACGTTGACAGTTATATTACAGGAAGTTAGTTTCCCTGGAGGCACAGGAAGTTACAGTTCCAAAACCTCCAACAATGGGAGGAACATGCCATCTGGAAACGCCATCTGGAACTGCCATCTGTGAGAGTTTCATGTCTTCACTTTTCACCTTTTTAATGTCGACTCTTAGGAGACAGTTAATTCAGATGTTTCTTTACACACGCACACACAAACACACACAAACATCATTATGTCCTGATGTTATTCGTAAAGGAATCATTATGTCCTGATGTTATTCGTAAAGGAATCATTATGTCCTGATGTTATTCGTAAAGGAATCATTATGTCCTGATGTTATTCGTAAAGGAATCATTATGTCCTGATGTTATTCGTAAAGGAATCATTATGTCCTGATGTTATTCGTAAAGGAATCATTATGTCCTGATGTCATTAGTAAGGGAATCATTATGTCCTGATGTCATTAGTAAGGGAATCATTATGTCCTGATGTCATTAGTAAAGGAATAATTTTGACTGTGTCCACTGCTGTTATCATCATATCCTTGTTGCTGTTTCATCTCCCAAGTGAAACTTGATCAATGACAACTTGATCAATGACTACTTGATCAATGACTACTTGATCAATGACTACTTGATCAATGACTACTTGATCAACGACTAATTGATCAATGACAATGTTGGAGTACAAAGAGCCAACAGAGCTACAGTTCTGTGTTAGCTGGAAAACGCTGTTAGTGCGTAGATCATGTTTTAGGGTTTTGGAGTTCATTTGAATATTATAATTATTATTAAGTAATCATGTTATTAGCACTCCCAGGTGCACAAGTCCATCCATGTATACTGTACCCCATCCTATTACTATTGGTTACATTAATAACAATGGTTATAACTGTTTATAACTCTTAGGATCCTTGTTATGACAGGTAACCAATAGTATTTGGAGTTGTGCATTAATAATGTTATTAATAAAAATGGTTATAACTGTTTATAACACTTAGGACCCTTGTTATGACAGGTGAACAACTCCATCATGTCTATTATTGGTGATCCTATAGTTATAGCGTTAGTTATAACACCGTTATGACTGTGTTTTTTATGACAGGTGAACAAGTCCATCCAGGTGAACTCGCTGGACGTGCCAGACATTGATCTGATGGCCACCAACGGAGTGATTCACGTGGTAAAGAACATCCTTTACCCTGGGGGTGAGTTTGTGTGTGTGTGTGTGTGTGTGTGTGTGTGTGGTGTGTGTGTGTGTGTGTAACCATGTATCTGTGATCTCCAGACCTGCCTGTGGGTCGCGAGTCCCTACTGGTGCTGCTGAAGAAACTCATCAAGTACATCCAGATCAAGGTAGCTGTGTGTGTGTGTGTGTTTTATTGTCTGGCCATATCTTCAGTCATATATATTTAACTTCTGTCTTACCTTACCCCCAACCTCTCATTTGTTGTTGTTGTGTTTTAGTATGTCTCTGGATTCTCCTACACCAAAATCCCCCTCACCTTCATCAGTAAGTTCATCATTACCGTCTTCATCATCGCCGTCGTTGATTGTTCTAAACATCAACGTAATACCACTTTTGTTCGTTTGTTTTGCAGAGAGGACAATCACCACGACAACTCACGTCCAAGCGGAATCACACGTGGATTCGGGTAAACAGATGTTCATGTTTCATATAATAGAATCTCGTCAGTCCTACGGCAGCCTTGTATGTTACTGTAGCGACCTGGCAACTTTGTCAAGGGGTTCGGATCTCATAATGGCTCAAGTGTCGGACAAGTGGTTGCTCTGATAGACAGCGGCTGATCCAGTAGTTTATCTTCCATGTGGAATGTTGACCTCTGTCCGTCCCATGTGAAATGTTGACCTCTGTCCCTCCCATGTAGAATGTTGACCTCTGTCCGTCCCATGTAGAATGTTGACCTCTGTCCCTTTCTATCTTCCATGTGTAATGTTGACCTCCTGTTGATAATGTAGCCTCTAAGTGGTCTCTTGTTGATGAGGTAATTGGTCTCTTGTTGATGAGGTAATTGAGCTGTCACTGTATCGTAAGTAGAGAAGGAGAGTCCGGGCCAGTATCTGTCCTTTTGGGTCTGAGCCCAATCCAACGTGAGCCTGGCTCGCTGTATTAGGAAACAGCAATGTGTGGATAACTAGTTTGGTGTAGGCTATTTAGGAAGTAAGAGGGATCACCTGCCTCCCGTTAAAGGGGCAATCTGCAATTGCTGCAAACATTTTTGGAATAGTCAAATAATGGTACACAGTATGCCCATTGATTCTTGAAGAATTTAACTTAGAAATGCTTCATGAGCTTAGTTCAACTGTCGTATCCCATCAGAACCCACAGTATAATCTTAATTAACTCCAGATGGTTCCAAGTACTTATTTCAAATGTAACTCAGAGAACTCTAGCTGTGGTTTTCTATCTGGTTGAGAGCTGTTCAGACAGCTGAGGTTTGTAGAGGTCTATGTATCTGAAAGGTGTGTTCTGATTCCAGCTATCTCTGTGGGTTGTCCATCTCTTTATTGTGTTCGGATATCTCTGTGGGTTGTCCATCTCTTTATTGTGTTCGGATATCTCTGTGGGTTGTCCATCTCTTTATTGTGTTCGGATATCTCTGTGGGTTGTCCATCTCTTTATTGTGTTCGGATATCTCTGTGGGTTGTCCATCTCTTTATTGTGTTCGGATATCTCTGTGGGTTGTCCATCTCTTTATTGTGTTCGGATATCTCTGTGGGTTGTCCATCTCTTTATTGTGTTCGGATATCTCTGTGGGTTGTCCATCTCTTTATTGTGTTCGGATATCTCTGTGGGTTGTCCATCTCTTTATTGTGTTCGGATATCACTGTGGGTTGTCCATCTCTTTATTGTGTTCGGATATCTCTGTGGGTTGTCCATCTCTTTATTGTGTTTGGATATCTCTGTGGGTTGTCCATCTCTTTATTGTGTTCGGATATCTCTGTGGGTTGTCCATCTCTTTATTGTGTTCGGATATCACTGTGGGTTGTCCATCTCTTTATTGTGTTCGGATATCTCTGTGGGTTGTCCATCTCTTTATTGTGTTCGGATATCTCTGTGGGTTGTCCATCTCTTTATTGTGTTCTTATTCCAGCTATCTCTGTGGGTTGTCCTTCTCTTTATTGTGTTCTAATTCCAGCTATCTCTGTGGGTTGTCCTTCTCTTTATTGTGTTCTTATTCCAGCTATCTCTGTGGGTTGTCCTTCTCTTTATTGTGTTCTAATTCCAGCTATCTCTGTGGGTTGTCCTTCTCTTTATTGTGTTCTGATTCTAGCTATCTCTGTGGGTTGTCCTTCTCTTTATTGTGTTCTGATTCTAGCTATCTCTGTGGGTTGTCCTTCTCTTTATTGTGTTCTGATTCTAGCTATCTCTGTGGGTTGTCCTTCCCTTTATTGTCTTCTAATTCCAGCTATCTCTGTGGGTTGTCCTTCTCTTTATTGTGTTCTAATTCCAGCTATCTCTGTGGGTTGATCTGATCTCAGATCTGTCAGCCTTCAGCTGTTCAAGGCTCTAATAGAAACTGACTTATGCTGCAGCACTGAATATTGTCAGGGATATAAATTAGTGCCTCTTCACTCCAGAAATGCGGTAGTCCATAGCTGATTGAAGGCTAGTTTTAGTAACAATGAGGGGTTCACAGGGTTTTGGAAGGGATAAGATAGAAGGCTTCTAATTGGTTCACATGGGTAGCAGTGGGTTCTCACTCATACCGTTCTTTATCAACCTTTTGTATTGATAAATGGTTGGTTTTTAATCAATACATTTCTCACATTTCCAATGTATCTTTGCTGGGGTTATAGACCCTTCAGATGCTGAGGATTTAATCCATCTTTCTTCCTCTCCAGTGCCTGAAATCACCAAGGTGACCAGAGTGATCGAAGGAGAGCCGACCCTCACCAAGGTTACGAGACGCATCGAGGGAGTACCATCCGTCACCAAGGTTACCAGGGTCATCGAGGGCAAACCCGCTATCACCAAGGTTACCAGAGTTGTCGAGGGCGAACCCGCTATCACCAAGGTTACCAGGGTCATCGAGGGCGAACCCGCTATCACCAAGGTTACCAGATTTGTCGACGGCGAACCCACAATCACCAAGGTTACAAGAGTTGTCGAGGGCAAACCCGCTATCACCAAGGTTACAAGAGTTGTCAAGGGTGAGCCTGCCTTCAACAAGGTTACCAGGGTCATCGAGGGACAACCAAGCATTACCAAGGTTACCAGGGTCATAGAGGGAGTGCCTTCCATCACAAAGGTCACCAGAGTTATTGAGAGTAAGTTCCCACGTTTCCAAAATGTTGGATCTGGAATATTGGCTCACAGCAAGGCCGTGGCTGAGGCTTGGGTTGGTCAATTTGTGGGTTAGGATAGTATTTGAAAGATTTGCTTGAGAAGCAAACGAAAGTTTGGGACTCACAGCTCTCTGACGTCACATTGAGGATAGTTTAATGTAAATATTACATTGACCTGCTGCCGGGTTGAGTTAGATTACAGTGGGAGACATAAATAACTCCTCTCTATCCTCTCACACAGCTCCCCGTGGTTCCTCCGATGGAAGGCTGAAGACTGAAGGAGACATCAACGAGATGCTTGAGGAAGGTCAGTAAAGATTTGCTACTTTAATCCTTCAGATGTAGTACTTCAAGAAATAATCCATAGTGTTATATTTATTTATATCAAATGTATACAGATGCGGTTTCTTAATTTGATCATCCTGCGGTGCGAAGGTGGTGTATTGGCGGTTTAAAAACACTTCTAACGTTTGTAATTTCCACTTTAATATTTCAGACTTGATTTACCGTTAAAAAAAATGTCTGTGAATTATTATCCACATAACGATTTACATTTCCTGTTCCTGCACCTTTATTTTCCTGCTGTAGCAAACTGGCTCAAATTAAGATACGGCATCTGTATCAATGTATGGACATCTTTAAACAATATAAGGTATAGACGTCAATGTACATTAACAATCTATAGACGTCAATATACGTTAACATTCTGTACAGGTCAATGAATTTAACATTCTATAGACGTTAATGAATTTAACATTCATTAGACGTTAAATTCATTGACATCTATAGAATGTAGAAGTGCGTTAACATTCTATAGACGTCAACCTTATGTTAACATTCTATAGACGTCAACCTTATGTTAACATTCTATAGACGTCAACCTTATGTTAACATTCTATAGACGTCAACCTTATGTTAACATTCTATAGACGTCAACCTTATGTTAACATTCTATAGACGTCAACCTTATGTTAACATTCTATAGACGTCAACCTTATGTTAACATTCTATAGACGTCAACCTTATGTTAACATTCTACAGACGTCAACCTTATGTTAACATTCTATAGACGTCAACCTTATGTTAACATTCTATAGACGTCAACCTTATGTTAACATTCTACAGACGTTAACATTCTACAGACGTCAACCTTATGTTAACATTCTACAGACGTCAACCTTATGTTAACATTCTATAGACGTCAACCTTATGTTAACATTCTACAGACGTTAACATTCTACAGACGTCAACCTTATGTTAACATTCTACAGACGTCAACCTTATGTTAACATTCTATAGACGTCAACCTTATGTTAACATTCTATAGGCATCAACCTTATGTTAACATTCTATAGGCATCAACCTTATGTTAACATTCTATAGACGTCAACCTTATGTTAACATTCTATAGACGTCAACCTTATGTTAACATTCTATAGACGTCAACCTTATGTTAACATTCTATAGACGTCAACCTTATGTTAACATTCTATAGACGTCAACCTTATGTTAACATTCTATAGACGTCAACCTTATGTTAACATTCTACAGACGTCAACCTTATGTTAACATTCTATAGACGTCAACCTTATGTTAACATTCTATAGACGTCAACCTTATGTTAACATTCTATAGACGTCAACCTTATGTTAACATTCTATAGACGTCAACCTTATGTTAACATTCTATAGACGTCAACCTTATGTTAACATTCTATAGACGTCAACCTTATGTTAACATTCTATAGACGTCAACCTTATGTTAACATTCTATAGACGTCAACCTTATGTTAACATTCTATAGACGTCAACCTTATGTTAACATTCTACAGACGTCAACCTTATGTTAACATTCTACAGACGTCAACCTTATGTTAACATTCTATAGACGTCAACCTTATGTTAACATTCTATAGGCATCAACCTTATGTTAACATTCTATAGGCATCAACCTTATGTTAACATTCTATAGACGTCAACCTTATGTTAACATTCTATAGACGTCAACCTTATGTTAACATTCTATAGACGTCAACCTTATGTTAACATTCTATAGACGTCAACCTTATGTTAACGCACATTGACATCTATAGAATGTTAACATTCTACATGTCATGTTCTGACCCTAGTTCTTGTGTTATTTGTTTGTTTTAGTTGGTCAGGACGTGAGTTGGGTGGGCATTCTATGTTTTGTGTTTCTAGGTTGGTTTTCTGTGTTCGGCCTAGTATGGTTCTCAATCAGATGCAGGTGTCGTTAGTTGTCTCGGATTGAGAATCACACTTAGGTAGCCTGGGTTTCACTGTTGTTTGGTGGGTGATTGTTTCCGTGTCTGTGTTTGTTCGCCACACGGTACTGGTTCGGTTTTGTTCACGGTTATTGTTTTGTATTCATTGAGTGTTCAGTTTATGTTTTTAAATAAACAACCATGGACACTTATCACGCCGCATCTTGGTCCGATCCTTGCTACACCTCTTCAGACGAAGAGGAGGAAAACCCTTACACTACAGACGTCAATGTATGTTGACATTCTATAGACGTCAACGTTATGTTAACATTCCCCAAACGTCAATTTATGTTAACAATATAATGATACATTCTCATCATGTCCCTCATTTCCTCAGGGATATATATATATATATATATATATATATATATATATATATATATATATATATAGTTGAATAATATTTAATGCAAAGCCTTTGCATGTTTGCCAATGGAAAAAAGGCATCTACTCCTAATATTAGCTTTGTAACGTATTGATGGAGCTTTACATACATGCACGTAGCCTAGTCATGTTGTATGTGACACGTTGGTGTGATCCATCACGACGAGTATGTGCAACGTTACGTTGAAAACCTGAGATCTGTTGGTGAAGCTTCTTCTGTTCCCAAATACCAATGTTGGACTACTTTCAATCCATCAACAATGTGTTTCTTGTTTTCTTGTAACTACTTTAAGAATTGGCAGGTGCAGTGTATTGAGATACAGTCCGTGCAAACTGATATCTCTTAAACAGACCTCCGCAGGGGAGCAGACATCAACTAGTGGGTTTTATAAGCAGACCGAAATGGACAGTTTTCTATATATCCACCATCTTTGATCAAGAGCTTGATAATTAGTTGACAAGTTGAATCAGGTGTATTAGTTCTGGAATATTTGAAATACATGGAACGTCTGGAGGTTTTATAACCTCTGGTCTCTAGTTGCAACTACAGGATCTGTGAAGACTTTGCCATGTTTAGACATGTCCAAGATTGAGAAGTTTCTGGAGAGTGAGGTTCATGTTCTCCAGGAGGAGGAGATCAAGAACCTCGCAGAGGGTTTTTGGAGGGAAAGGAATGATTTGTGATTTCGTGAAGCCTGTGCTGGTTGAAAAATCTGTTGTGTGGCGAGGTCCTCAGACAATCTGTTGTGTGGCGAGGTCCTCAGACAATCTGTTGTGTGGCGAGGTCCTCAGACAATCTGTTGTGTGGCGAGGTCCTCAGACAATCTGTTGTGTGGCGAGGTCCTCAGACAATCTGTTGTGTGGCGAGGTCCTCAGACAATCTGTTGTGTGGCGAGGTCCTCAGACAATCTGTTGTGTGGCGAGGTCCTCAGACAATCTGTTGTGTGGCGAGGTCCTCAGACAATCTGTTGTGTGGCGAGGTCCTCAGACAATCTGTTGTGTGGCGAGGTCCTCAGACAATCTGTTGTGTGGCGAGGTCCTCAGACAATCTGTTGTGTGGCGAGGTCCTCAGACAATCTGTTGTGTGGCGAGGTCCTCAGACAATTGAATGGTTTCGCCGTGAAGCCTTTTTGAAATCTGACAACGCTGTTAGATTAACAAGAAGCTAAGCTTTTAAATGATATAAGGCACTTGTATGTTCATGAATGTTTAATATTACGATTATTTATTTATACTGCACTCTGTGTCCCGCTAGCGGGACACCTAGCCTGAATATCAGCTTT
This sequence comes from Oncorhynchus tshawytscha, assembly GCF_018296145.1. Lineage (NCBI taxonomy): Eukaryota > Metazoa > Chordata > Actinopteri > Salmoniformes > Salmonidae > Oncorhynchus > Oncorhynchus tshawytscha. The sequence goes on along the minus strand of NC_056458.1, from coordinate 50,402,778 downwards.
TAAAAGTGAGATTTTTGCTTACTTATATCTCAAACACGGTCTACCCCTTTTTGACCAAAGTCCTATGCTAAATGGGATTCCATCCATGTCTACACAGACATGCTATTGGCCCAAAAGACACGAAACAAACAATTTATCAAAGCTCTTTTTTCCAACATATTCTGTTGTAGTCCCATGTTCTGTTTTGGTCCCATATTCTGTTGTAGTCCATGTTCTGTAGTAGTCCATATTCTGTTGTAGTCCATATTCTGTAGTAGTCCCATATTCTGTTGTAGTCCATATTCTGTTGTAGTCCATATTCTGTTGTAGTCCATATTCTGTTGTAGTCCATATTCTGTTGTAGTCCATATTCTGTTTTGGTCCCATGTTCTGTTTTGGTCCCATATTCTGTTGTAGTCCATATTCTGTAGTAGTCCCATATTCTGTTGTAGTCCATATTCTGTTGTAGTCCATATTCTGTTGTAGTCCATATTCTGTTGTAGTCCATATTCTGTTGTAGTCCATATTCTGTTGTAGTCCATATTCTGTTTTGGTCCCATGTTCTGTTGTAGTCCATATTCTGTAGTAGTCCATATTCTGTTGTAGTCCATATTCTGTTGTAGTCCATATTCTGTTGTAGTCCATATTCTGTTGTAGTCCATATTCTGTTGTAGTCCATATTCTGTTTTGGTCCCATGTTCTGTAGTAGTCCATATTCTGTAGTAGTCCATATTCTGTAGTAGTCCATATTCTGTTGTAGTCCCATATTCTGTTGTAGTCCCATATTCTGTAGTAGTCCCATATTCTGTTGTAGTCCATATTCTGTAGTAGTCCATATTCTGTTGTAGTCCATATTCTGTTGTAGTCCATATTCTGTTGTAGTCCATATTCTGTAGTAGTCCATATTCTGTTGTAGTCCATATTCTGTTGTAGTCCCATATTCTGTAGTAGTCCATATTCTGTTGTAGTCCATATTCTGTAGTAGTCCATATTCTGTTGTAGTCCATATTCTGTTGTAGTCCATATTCTGTTGTAGTCCATATTCTGTTTTGGTCCCATGTTCTGTTGTAGTCCATATTCTGTAGTAGTCCATATTCTGTTGTAGTCCATATTCTGTAGTAGTCCATATTCTGTAGTAGTCCATATTCTGTTGTAGTCCATATTCTGTTGTAGTCCATATTCTGTTGTAGTCCATATTCTGTTGTAGTCCATATTCTGTTTTGGTCCCATGTTCTGTTTTGGTCCCATGTTCTGTTGTAGTCCATATTCTGTTGTAGTCCATATTCTGTTGTAGTCCATATTCTGTTTTGGTCCCATGTTCTGTTTTGGTCCCATATTCTGTTGTAGTCCATATTCTGTAGTAGTCCCATATTCTGTTGTAGTCCATATTCTGTTGTAGTCCATATTCTGTTGTAGTCCATATTCTGTTGTAGTCCATATTCTGTTGTAGTCCATATTCTGTTTTGGTCCCATGTTCTGTTGTAGTCCATATTCTGTAGTGTCCATATTCTGTTGTAGTCCATATTCTGTTGTAGTCCATATTCTGTTGTAGTCCATATTCTGTTGTAGTCCATATTCTGTTGTAGTCCATATTCTGTTGTAGTCCATATTCTGTTTTGGTCCCATGTTCTGTAGTAGTCCATATTCTGTAGTAGTCCATATTCTGTAGTAGTCCATATTCTGTTGTAGTCCATATTCTGTTGTAGTCCCATATAGTCTGTAGTAGTCCCATATTCTGTTGTAGTCCATATTCTGTAGTAGTCCATATTCTGTTGTAGTCCATATTCTGTTGTAGTCCATATTCTGTTGTAGTCCATATTCTGTTGTAGTCCATATTCTGTTGTAGTCCATATTCTGTTGTAGTCCATATTCTGTTGTAGTCCATATTCTGTAGTAGTCCATATTCTGTTGTAGTCCATATTCTGTAGTAGTCCATATTCTGTTGTAGTCCATATTCTGTTGTAGTCCATATTCTGTTGTAGTCCATATTCTGTTGTAGTCCATATTCTGTTTTGGTCCCATGTTCTGTTGTAGTCCATATTCTGTAGTAGTCCATATTCTGTTGTAGTCCATATTCTGTAGTAGTCCATATTCTGTTGTAGTCCATATTCTGTTGTAGTCCATATTCTGTTGTAGTCCATATTCTGTTGTAGTCCATATTCTGTTGTAGTCCATATTCTGTTTTGGTCCCATGTTCTGTTGTAGTCCATATTCTGTAGTAGTCCATATTCTGTAGTAGTCCATATTCTGTAGTAGTCCATATTCTGTAGTAGTCCATATTCTGTAGTAGTCCATATTCTGTTGTAGTCCATATTCTGTTGTAGTCCATATTCTGTTGTAGTCCATATTCTGTTGTAGTCCATATTCTGTTGTAGTCCATATTCTGTTGTAGTCCATATTCTGTTGTAGTCCATATTCTGTTGTAGTCCATATTCTGTTGTAGTCCATATTCTGTTTTGGTCCCATGTTCTGTTGTAGTCCATATTCTGTTGTAGTCCATATTCTGTTGTAGTCCATATTCTGTTGTAGTCCATATTCTGTTTTGGTCCCATGTTCTGTTGTAGTCCATATTCTGTAGTAGTCACCAGGGTCGAGGGTACAGGACCAGGGTCGAGGTTCGCGGGTACAGGGTCGAGGGTCGCGGGTACAGGGTCGAGGGTCGCGGGTACAGGGTCGAGGGTACAGGACCAGGGTCGCGGGTACAGGACCAGGGTCGATGGTACAGGCTCGAGGGTACAGGACCAGGGTCGCGGGTACAGGACCAGGGTCGCGGGTACAGGACCAGGGTCGATGGTACAGGGTCGAGGGTACAGGACCAGGGTCGCGGGTACAGGACCAGGGTCGCGGGTACAGGACCAGGGTCGCGGGTACAGGACCAGGGTCGCGGGTACAGGACCAGGGTCGAGGGTACAGGGTCGAGGGTCGCAGGTACAGGGTCGAGGGTACAGGACCAGGGTCGATGGTACAGGACCAGGGTCGATGGTACAGGACCAGGGTCGATGGTACAGGACCAGGGTCGAGGATATAGGACCAGAACTAGGGAGTTGTGTTCTACAGTGTGAAACCATATCTGTGGATCCATGCATCCGCCATTTTGTGTCTAACAGCTCCAGTTTCCTCCCACAGGCCCGGAATTCTCTAAGATCACCACCATCCACGGCAACCCGGAAATGATCGACCAAGAGTCAGAGAGGATCACCAAACTAATCCAAGGTTAGAACTTACAATCTTTCAAGTTGAAGTCCTAATCAAGATATTCTGACCTGAAGACAAGTTGTCTCAATTAAGTATCTTCGCCTAATTTAAACAACAGTTTTCAGACCTCAGGGCAAGTTGTCTCTGTTAAGCACCTTCCCCTAATTTAAACAACACACAAGCATGCACGCAATAACAGTGAGGAAGGATATCCTCCCTGCATAGCGTTACTAATGGCTTTTGCTTCAGAAATATGCATATTTTGTAACATAGAAAGGTCTTGCGTTCTTGCATTGGGTACTTGCATAAGGTATAGATTGTGTGTTAGGCTGCATGGGGCGGCAGGGTAGCCTAGTGGTTAGAGGCAGGTAGCCTAGTGGTTAGAGCATTGGACTGGTAACCGGAAGGTTGCAAGTTGAAATCCCCGAGCTGACAAGGTACAAATCTGTCGTTCTGCCCCTGAACAGGCAGTTAACCCACTGTTCCGTCATTGAAAATAAGAATTTGTTCTTAACTGACTTGCCTAGCTAAATAAAGATTTTAAAAAATTAAAACAATATTTTATAAAAGTTCCATTTGAGTGATGGTTTGTTATCTCTCTCTCTCTACAGGTGGAGGTGGTATAGGGGCCCCTGCCAAAAGAGCTCCTGGTAACTACAGAGACATGACAAGACACACACATACACACACCACACATCAGTGAAATTACAACTCATTCAGCAACAGGTTCGTCAACAGCCCTAGTTAACACTGATGATCAAAACAACAAATGATTGTTGTCAGCACTGTAAGACACTATGCAGACAGTCACCAAGTCAACAATATGCAGACAGTCACCAAGTCAACAATATGCAGACAGTCACCAAGTCAACAATATGCAGACAGTCACCAAGTCAACAATATGCAGACAGTCACCAAGTCAACAATATGCAGACAGTCACCAAGTCAACAATATGCAGACAGTCACTAAGTCACCAACTCAACAATATGCAGACAGTCACTAAGTCTACTGATCAAATATCTGTTATCGTTGGAAAACCCTAACCTGTGATTCATACTGGTGGTCTCTACCTCTCTACCTCTCTATCTCTGTCTCTGTCTCTCTCTTTCCATTTCTTTTTCTGTTATACTCTTATTTTTCCTTTCCATCTCTTCTTCCTGTTCCGTGACTTTTCTTCTGTCCATCTCTTTCTCTACAGTTGGTGTAAGGAGGAGGAAGGTAAGGCTGGTTAGACGCCACAACAACCAAAAGTCACATCCAGCCAAGACCAGTCCATACCAGTCCAGGCCTGCCCAGTCCATATCAGTCCAGCCATGACCAGTCCATATCAGTCCAGTCCTGACCCGCCCAGACCAGTAAAGACCAGTCCAAACCAGTAAAACCAAACGAGTAAAGACCAGTCCAGACCAGTAAAGACCAGTCCAAATCAAATCAAATGTATTTATAGAGCCCTTCGTACATCAGCTGATATCTCAAAGTGCTGTACAGAAACCCAGCCTAAAACCCCAAACAGCAAGCAATGCAGGTGTAGAAGCACGGTGGCTAGGAAAAACTCCCTAGAAAGGCTGGGAACCTTGGAAGAAACCTGGAGAGGAACCAGGCTATGTGGGGTCCAGACCAGTAAAGACCAGACCAGTCCAGACCAGTAAAGACCAGTCCAGACCAGTAAAGACCAGTCCAGACAGTAAAAACCGGTAATGAGCAGTCTAGAGCAGACTAGCCCTGCAGGGATATCTTTCCAGATCACCATAGAGACACTGCAAGGAGCTCGCCAAGGTATAGAGCAACACAAAAACACTTTCTAAGTTCCCTTGATGGGAAACAAAAGGAAGGAACATTTATAACAATCAAGTAATCGCCCTGGGGAGCAAAAGAGGTTGAAAAGGTGTTGGAAATACACATTTTTTGGGGGTTGAAAAGACGTTGGAAATGCTGTACATCTTTTTGGGGTTGAAAAGAAGTTGAAAATACATAGTTTCAACCAATTTTGCTCACTGGGCAGCGGTGAACAATGAAATCAACCTAGAGTGAATCAACTGGGCCAATGGTGTCGGACATGATGTTTTAACAATGCAAAGAGATCCTAAGAGTTATCCTACACGTAATGTCTGTACTGTCTGCCAAGAAAGGAACTTTTATCAACTTTTATCAACTTTTGCTTTGGTGTGGATGAGGTAGAACATTGGAAATAATAATTGTATGGTGGAAAAGAATAAACGTTTGTTTTTTGTTAATCACATGGTTTAATAGGGTGAAGACATTTTGCACGTTTTTTTATGGTGCTGGCATTCTGTATTGTGCATCTCGGCCAATAGAAATTAAGCAATACTTTTTATCCTTTAAAGATGCTGTAGTTATCGAAACTTGACAACCAACCAGGTTTCTTTAGTTTTACTTAGTTTTTAGTTTTTCCTGTTTCGATGACTGTTTTCTGATTCATTTGTTGGGGTTTGTTATTGAGACTGTTGATGTTCAGTTGTACAATAAGACCTACCCAACATAAGACCTACCCAACATAAGACCTACCCAACATAAGACCTACCCAACATAAGACCTACCTACCCAACATAGACCTACCCAACATAAGACCTACCCAACATAAGACCTACCTACCCAACATAAGACCTACCCAACATAAGACCTACCCAACATAGACCTACACAACATAAGACCTACACAACATAAGACCTACCCAACATAAGACCTACCCAACATAAGACCTACCCAACATAAGACCTACCCAACATAAGACCTACCTACCCAACATAAGACCTACCCAACATAAGACCTACCTACCCAACATAAGACCTACCCAACATAGACCTACACAACATAAGACCTACACAACATAAGACCTACCCAACATAAGACCCACCCAACATAAGACCCACCCAACATAAGACCCACCCAACATAAGACCCACCCAACAAAAGACCCACCCAACAAAAGACCCACCCAACAAAAGACCCACCCAACAAAAGACCCACCCAACAAAAGACCCACCCAACAAAAGACCCACCCAACAAAAGACCCACCCAACAAAAGACCCACCCAACAAAAGACCCACCCAACAAAAGACCCACCCAACAAAAGACCCACCCAACAAAAGACCCACCCAACATAAGACCTACCCAACATAAGACCTACACAACATAATACCTACCTACCCAACAAAAGACCTACCCAACAAAAGACCTACCCAACAAAATACCTACCCAACATAAGACCTACCCAACATAAGACCTACCTACCCAACAAAATACCTACCCAACATAAGACCTACCCAACATAAGACCTACCTACCCAACATAAGACCTACCCAACATAGACCTACCCAACATAAGACCTACCCAACATAGACCTACCCAACATAAGACCTACCTACCCAACATAAGACCTACCCAACATAGACCTACCCAACATAAGACCTACCCAACATAAGACCTACCCAACATAAGACCTACCCAACATAAGACCTACCCAACATATTGGAAATAAATGTTCAATAAATGTTTTTTTTTTATCATGTCTGGTCATATTTGTATTGTATTCAATCTACCTACCCAACATAAGACCTACCTACCCAACATAAGACCTACCTACCCAACATAAGACCTACCTACCCAACATAAGACCTACCCAACATAAGACCTACCTACCCAACATAAGACCTACCTACCCAACATAAGACCTACCTACCCAACATAAGACCTACCCAACATAAGACCTACCCAACATAAGACCTACCCAACATAAGACCTACCCAACATAAGACCTACCTACCCAACATAAGACCTACCTACCCAACATAAGACCTACCTACCCAACATAAGACCTACCCAACATAAGACCTACCCAACATAAGACCTACCCAACATAAGACCTACCTACCCAACATAAGACCTACCTACCCAACATAAGACCTACCTACCCAACATAAGACCTACCCAACATAAGACCTAACCAACATGTATTGCAAATAAATGTTCAATAAATGTTTTTTTTATCATGTCTGGTCATATTTGTATTGTATTCAATCTTTATTTTAGCAGTGATTCCTATTGTTACTGAGGTGTCTTTTACAGAGGAACCCTGCACTACAAGCCCAGCAGCCATTACACAAAGACCATTAGACAAAGACCATTAGACAAAGACCATTACACAATTACACAAAGACCATTACACAATTACACAAAGACCATTACACAAAGACCATTACACAAAGACCATTAGACAAAGACCATTACACAATTACACAAAGACCATTACACAATTACACAAAGACCATTACACAAAGACCATTAGACAAAGACCATTACACAAAGACCATTAGACAAAGACCATTACACAAAGACTATTAGACAAAGACCATTACACAAAGCCCATTAGACAAAGACCATTAGACAAAGACCATTACACAAAGACCATTAGACAAAGACCATTACACAAAGACCATTACACAAAGACCATTACACAAAGACCATTACACAAAGACCATTAGACAAAGACCATTAGACAAAGACCATTAGACAAAGACCATTACACAAAGACCATTACACAAAGACCATTACACAAAGACCATTAGACAAAGACCATTACACAAAGACCATTAGACAAAGACCATTAGACAAAGACCATTAGACAAAGACCATTACACAAAGACCATTACACAAAGACCATTACACAAAGACCATTACACAAAGACCATTACACAAAGACCATTACACAAAGACCATTACACAATTAGACAAAGACCATTACACAAAGACCATTACACAAAGACCATTACACAAAGACCATTACACAAAGACCATTACACAATTAGACAAAGACCATTACACAAAGACCATTACACAATTACACAAAGACCATTACACAAAGACCATTACACAAAGACCATTACACAAAGACCATTACACAAAGTGAATTACACATATAGTATACAGGATCAGAATACATAATCAGAATACATGATCAGAATACATAATCAGAATACATGATTAGAATACATGATCAGAATACAAATCAGAATACATGATCAGAATACATGATTAGATTATATGACCAGAACTCCATGAGCATTAACTAGAAGCACAAGCGTTTCGCTACACTTGCAATAACATCTGCTAACCATGTGTATGTGACCAATAACATCTGCTAACCATGTGTATGTGACCAATAACATCTGCTAACCATGTGTATGTGACCAATAACATCTGCTAACCATGTGTATGTGACCAATAACATCTGCTAACCATGTGTATGTGACCAGTAACATCTGCTAACCATGTGTATGTGACCAATAACATCTGCTAACCATGTGTATGTGACCAATAACATCTGCTAACCATGTGTATGTGACCAATAACATCTGCTAACCATGTGTATGTGACCAATAACATCTGCTAACCATGTGTATGTGACCAATAACATCTGCTAACCATGTGTATGTGACCAATAACATCTGCTAACCATGTGTATGTGACCAATAACATCTGCTAACCATGCCCCAGGACTGACATGTATGTGACCAATAACATCTGCTAACCATGTGTATGTGACCAATAACATCTGCTAACCATGTGTATGTGACCAATAACATCTGCTAACCATGTGACCATTAACATCTGCTAACCATGTGTATGTGACCAATAAAAAGTGATTTGATTTGATGATCAGAACTCCATGATCAGAATATATGATCTGTCAAGTGACATCACTAGGATTTGGGCTCCCGAGTGGCGCAGCGGTCTAGGGCACTGCACCTCAGCGCTAGAGGCGTCACTACAGACCCTGGTTAGATTACAGGCTGTATCACAGCGGTCTAAGGTACTGCATCTCAGCGCTAGAGGCGTCACTACAGACCCTGGTTAGATTACAGGCTGTATTACAACCGGCTGTGACTGGGAGTCCCGTAGGGCGGTGCACAATTGGCCCAGCGTCGTCCGGGTTTGGCCGGTGTAGGCCGTCATTGTAAATAAGAATTTGCTCTTAACTGACTTACCTAGTTAAATTTAAAAACCTTAAAATTACAAACAGAATCACATTGTTAACAGATCATTAAATCACAATTTTAAAAGGTTTCAAAATGCATGTACCAATTCCAGATTGACCATTTTGACAATTCATAAAATCATCAAATCCCGAATTTGAGATCGGCAGACATTCAGGACATTAACTCTGACTTCCGTGTCAATCAATCAGAGTTTGAACATTTGTGCGAAAAACGTTCAGGTCCGTTTGCTCAGCATTTCATTTGTTGACCCTATAACCACAGGTCTGATTCAAACCTGTATGTTGCATCCTCGACCATGTGTTTGTATTGGATTGTTATATTTGTTTCCTGATTGAGTGGGCGTACCAGATGTGTATGACAATATACACATGGAGACACTTACGAGTCTTCAAAGGATAGAAAACATGTATTCATCTGTTTCATCAATAGTCGTTGAACAGCAACAGTTATCATTACAAAGGATGGTATTAAATACCAGTCAATTTAAGGGCCGTTGGAGAACAAAACCAAATGTATTTGTCATTTATACGAGACACTATTCATCCCTACTAATTCAACCACCCTAAGAGACACCAGCCCTATTCATCCCTACTAATTCAACCACCCTACGAGACACTATTCATCCCTACTAATTCAACCACCCTACGAGACACTATTCATCCCTACTAATTCAACCACCCCTGATTTTAATACTTCCACTTCACCAGATTTGCCAATTCTGAAGTTGTGCTTGTTGAGTCCTGTGTGTCCAACGCTTCATTGTAACAGAGACACGTGCTGAGATTCCACAGCTCCAGGTATTTACAGCAGAAAGTGTTGTCTCAGATGTCAGTTAGATCTTGGCCAGTCGGTGGATCCACATATCTATGGACGTGAAAAAGTGATTAATACTGTGATTTGTGTGTCAGTGGAGAGGATGACGTCACCCTCGCTGGAGCCTGTACAGACTAAGAAGGCTGATGAAAGGAGAGAGGACTGATGTAGCTAGCTACCCCTCACACACGGTTGGGTCTGTCTGCCTGTCTGTCTGTCTCTCCGCCTGTCTGTCTGTCTGTCTGTCTGTCTGTGTGTGTGTGTCTGTCTGTCTGTCTGCCTGTCTGTCTGCCTGCCTGTCTGCCTGTCTGTCTCTCCGCCTGTCTGTCTGTCTGTGTGTGTCTGTCTGTCTGTCTGCCTGTCTGTCTGCCTGTCTCTCCGCCTGTCTGTCTGTCTGTCTGTGTGTGTCTGTCTGTCTGTCTGTCTGTCTGTCTGTCTGTCTGTCTGTCTGTCTGTCTGCCTGTCTGTCTGTCTGTCTGTCTGTCTGTCTGTCTGTCTGTCTGTCTGTCTGTCCGTCTGTCTGTCTGTCTCTCCGCCTGTCTGTCTGTCTCTCCGCCTGTCTGTCTGTCTCTCCGCCTGTCTGTCTGTCTGTCTGTCTGTCTGTCTGTCTGTCTGTCTGTCTGTCTGTCTGTCTGTCTGTTGTGTCCCAACTGTCACACATCGTCCCATGCTGTATAGCAGTGTGGTCACTAGTTAACACAGCCACAAAGTCATAATAATGGCTAAAACGTCTCTAAATAATAATAAAATCTCATTATAAACCTAACCTTAACCCTAACCTCAAACCTAACCTTAATCACACCGCTAACCTGTTGCCTAACGCTAACTTGTTTTCATAGATTGTTACAATACAATATAATATACAACTTTGTTGCTGTGTTATCTAGTGGAAACCGTACAGCAGGAGCACTATTTGGGAAGGTTCAGTCACACACAGTTCCTAAGTGGAGAAGTCCGAATGTAATTTTTCGTTCACAGTAACAAACTTCGGGACAGAATACCTTTATCTTTTCAAATGAAATGACATGTTATTTATCACATGCGCCAAAAACAACCTTATCGTTAAATACTGTCTTACAAGCCCTTAACTAAAAATGCAGTTTTAAAAGAAAGTAGAGTTAAGAAAATATTTACTAAATAAACTAAGGTAAAAAATAATTTAAAAGTTATACAATAAAATAACAATAATGAGGCAATATACCGTACTGAGTCAATGTGCAGGGGTACAGGATAGTTGAGGTATTTTGTACATGTAGGTCGGGGTAAAGTGGCTATGCATAGGTAATAAACAGTGAGTAGCAGCAGTGTTAAAACAAAGAGAGGGGGTCAATGTAAATATTCCCAGTGGCCATTTGATTAATTGTTCAGCAGTCTTCTGGCTTGGGGGGTAGAAGCTGTTGAGGAGCCTTTTGGACCTGGACTTGGCGTTCCGGTACCGCTTGCCGTGCGGTAGGAGAGAGAACCGTCTAGTTTTTTCCTGATTGAGTGGGCGTACCAGATGTGTATGACAATATACACATGGAGACACTTACGAGTCTTCAAAGGATAGTAAACATGTATTCATCTGTTTCATCAATAGTCGTTGAACAGCAACAGTTATCATTACAAAGGATGGTATTAAATACCAGTCAATTTAAGGGCCGTTGGAGAAAACCTGTATTTTCTTTCCTATGAGACACCAGCCCTATTCATCACTCCTAATTCAAACACCCTACGAGACACCAGCCCTATTCATCCCTACTAATTCAACCACCCTACTAGACACTATTCATCCCTACTAATTCAACCACCCTACGAGACACTATTCATCCCTACTAATTCAACCACCCTACGAGACACTATTCATCCCTACTAATTCAACCACCCTACGAGACACTATTCATCCCTACTAATTCAACCACCCTACGAGACACTATTCATCCCTACTAATTCAACCACCCTACTAGACACTATTCATCCCTACTAATTCAACCACCCTAAGAGACACCAGCCCTATTCATCACTACTAATTCAACCACCCTACGAGACACTATTCATCCCTACTAATTCAACCACCCTACTAGACACTATTCATCCCTACTAATTCACCCACCCTACGAGACACTATTCATCCCTACTAATTCAACCACCCTACGAGACACTATTCATCCCTACTAATTCAACCACCCTACGAGACACTATTAATCACTACTAATTCAATCACCCTACTAGACACTATTCATCCCTACTAATTCAACCACCCTACGAGACACTATTCATCCCTACTAATTCAACCACCCTACTAGTCGTCGTCTGAAGAAGAGGAATCACACCAAAGCGCAGCGTTGTAAGTGTTCATGACTTTTTATTTAAACTGAACACTAAACAAAAATAACTAAATGAATAACCGAAACGGTCCTGTCAGGTGCAGAAAACACTAAACAGAAAATAACTACCCACAAAAACCATGTGGGAAAAAGCTACCTAGGTATGGTTCCCAATCAGAGACAACGATAGACAGCTGTCCCTGATTGAGAACCCTACCCGGCCAAAAACAAAGAAATACAAAAACATAGAAAAAATAACATAGAATGCCCATCCCAAATCACAACCTGACCAAACCAAAATAGAGACGCAAAAAGCTCTCTAAGGTCAGGGCGTGACAGCCACTAACTAGTTAAAACATTATAACTAATATAACTAATGTGACGCCCCTCCCACTCTGTCTGCCGTATTCTCTCTTTCCTCTTGTTTTCCTTATTAGGATGCCGGTGGGCGGAGTTGGGAGGGTTATTAGGATGCCGGTGGGCGGAGTTGGGAGGGTCGTCAGCTACATGGGGAACACCTGGGTCAGGTGTGTCCCAGGATAAATACACCACTTCCCCATTCATGGAGGAGACTCTCTCCATGCAGACACACCTGGGCCCGGTGTCTCCCAGGATAAATACACCACTTCCCCATTCATGGAGGAGACTCTCTCCATGCAGACTCACCTGGGCCCGGTATCTCCCAGGATAAATACACCACTTCCCCATTCATGGAGGAGACTCTCTCCATGCAGACACACCTGGGCCCGGTGTCTCCCAGGATAAATACACCACTTCCCCATTCATGGAGGAGACTCTCTCCATGCAGACACATTTCTAGATTTTGTTGTGTTTCTTGGTGGCCTTTAGGTTGTTTGCTTTGGCACCTTTCAACACCCTGCATTATCACATTCATGCATGCAAAACACTCACTTACACTACTGATTACACACACCATTGTATAATCTACTTAGTTACTTATTTAATAAATATATATTTTGTTACTCCTTATCTCCACGTTGTCTCCCTTTTGTTACGGGCTTTGAGTCGGTTCGTGACACTAAACAAGTATCTGGTTTAGAAGGCCAACATAACATTACATCTTCCCACAAATAGTTTCATAATCAATCATATATTTTACACAACATTCAGGAAGAAACTAATAACTGAGAAATGTACACTTCCAAAGCTACCGTTATTCTGTGCCGCCGTTCTTCCTGATGTCACAAAATAAAACACCTTCGACAGGACTGCTCTTTAAATACCCGCGGACCATTCCCACATTCTCAAAATTAGAAATATTGTTTAATCCTCTCATTTTGGGGAATAGGAATTGAACAAAACAAAGCACTTTGTTCCATAGGTTTATTTCCCTTCTCTTTCTGCATGACCAGGGGGAGAGAGTCTAGTGAGAGAGGGGGAGAGAGTCTAGTGAGAGAGGGGGAGAGAGTCTAGTGAGAGAGGGGGAGAGAGTCTAGTGAGAGAGGGGGAGAGAGTCTAGTGAGAGAGAGGGGGAGTCTCTGCCAGGATTTTATGAACTGTCATAAAGGCATAAAACTTGTGGTGGGAGAGAGAGAGAGTGAGAGGGGGGGCACAATATACAGCCCAAAGGGCAACGTGACACAGCACTATTCATCCCTACTAATTCAACCACCCTACTAGACACTATTCATCCCTACTAATTCAACTACCCTACGAGACACTATTCATCCCTACTAATTCAACCACCCTACGAGACACTATTCATCCCTACTAATTCAACCACACAACGAGACACTATTCATCCCTACTAATTCAACCACCCTACGAGACACTATTCATCCCTACTAATTCAACCACCCTACTAGACACTATTTATCCCTACTAATTCAACCACCCTACGAGACACTATTCATCCCTACTAATTCAACCACCCTACTAGACACCAGCCCTATTCATCACTCCTAATTCAACCACACAACGAGACACCAGCACTATTCATCCCCACTAATTCAACCACCCTACTAGACACTATTCATCCCTACTAATTCAACCACCCTACTAGACACTATTCATCACTACTAATTCAACCACACAACGAGACACCAGCACTATTCATCCCTACTAATTCAACCACCCTACTAGACACTATTTATCCCTACTAATTCAACCACCCTACTAGGCAGGGTTGCAAAGAAAAAGCCATATCTCAGACTGGCCAATAAAAATAAAAGATTTAGATGGACATTATATATATGGACATTATATTATATATATATATATATATATATATATATATATATATATATATATATATCCATCTATATATTTATATAATATCCATCTTAATCTTTTATTTTTAACCAGCCTGGATTCGATATATATATCGTGGATATATATATATATATATATATATATATATATATATATATATATATATATATATATATATATATATATATATATATATATATATATATATATATATATATATACTGTATATTTTTATAGTGGAAAGTATTCAGACCCCTTGACTTTTTTCCACATTTTGTTCCATTGTATACATAGGGCTTCTGAGTGGCTCAGTGGTCTAAGACACTGCATCACAGTGCAAGAAGTGTTACTGCAGTACCTGGTTCGAATCCAGGCTGATTAGATTACAGGCCAATATCGCATCCAGCTGCAATTGTCCGGGTGTAGGCCGTCACCGTAAATAAGAATGTGTTCTTAACTGACTAGTTAAATAAATATATATACTTCCCATCTGGTTTGGCTATCATTTGTTTCTCAACGGGTCAATGACCCAACACACCTCCAGGCCAATAACTCAAATACACATGAAAACATGAAATGATCCAGGGGATCGAAAGAACATTACTCAGAGATGGACAAAACAATGTAACATTCATTATGGGTGAGCCTTTCCTTTAACAAAGCCAGGCACAAAACACCACACATGAAGACAAACGTTAGTGGAAAAACAACGCTTAATAAAAAATCTCTTTCTCAACGAGCGAAGTTCTGAGCCCAACTAAACAACACCTTATAACGCCATCTAAGTTTGTTGGCAGAGCCTGAGGCGTGGTGTCGACATTCACTATGAGTGACGTGGTTCACTATGAGAACACGAAAACACAGCAAGTCGAAACTTCCACATGTTGTGGCAGAGCCAGGGTGAAATCCCTTTTAACTCAGCAACATTTGTGGGTTTTCAAGTAGGAACGGCTCGTTTAAGGTCCTGCCACAATATGTCAATTGGGTTTAGGTCTGTTTGTCTGAGGAGCTTGCATGGCTGCGTGCTCGATTGTATACACCTGTCAGCAACGGGTGTGGCTGAAATAGACATATCCACTCATTTGAAGGGGTGTCCACATACTTTTGTATACATCGTGGCCAAAAGTATTGAGAATGACACAATTTTTTTATTTTCAAAGTCTGCTGCCTCAGTTTGTATGATGGCAAATTGCATAAACTCCAGAATGTTATGAAGAGTGATCAGATGAATTGCAATTCATTGCAAAGTCCCTCATTGCCATGGAAATGAACTGAATCCCCCAAAAAACATTTCCACTGCATTTCAGCCCTGCCACAAAAGGACCAGCTGACATCATGTCATTGATTCTCTCGTTAACACAGGTGTGAGTGTTGACGAGGACAAGGCTGGAGATCACTCTGTCATGCTGATTGAGTTCGAATAACAGACTGGAAGCTTCAAAAGGAGAGTGGTGCTTGGAATCATTGTTCTTCCTTTGTCAACCATGGTTACCTGCAAGGAAACACGTGCCGTCATCATTGCTTTTGCACAAAAAGGGCTTCGCAGGCAAGGATTTAGCTGCCAGTAAGATTGTACCTAAATAAACCATTTATTAGATCATCAAGAACTTCAAGGAGAGCGGTTCAACTGTTGTGAAGAAGGCTTCAAGGAGCCCAAGAAAGTCCAGAAAGCGGCAGGACCGTCTCCTAAAGTTGATTCAGCTGCGGGATCGGGGCACCACCAGTACAGAGCTTGCTCAGGAATGGCAGGAGGCAGGTGTGAGTGCATCTGCATGCACAGTGAGGCAAAGACTTTTGGAGCATGGCCTGGTGTCAAGAAGGGCAGCAAAGAAGCCACTTCTCTCCAGGAAAAACATCAGGGACAGACTGATATTCTGCAAAAGGTACAGGGATTGGACTGCTGAGGACTGGGGTAAAGTCATTTTCTCTGATGAATCTCCTTTCCGATTGTTTGGGGCATCTGGAAAAAAGCTTGCCCGGAGAAGACAAGGTGAGCGCTACCATCAGTCCTGTGTCATGCCAACAGTAAAGCATCCTGAGACCATTCATGTGTGGGGTTGTTTCTCAGCCAAGGGAGTAGGCTCACTCACAATTTTGCCTAAGAACACAGCCATGAATAAAGAATGGTACCAACACATCCTCCGAGAGCAACTTCTCCCAACCATCTAGGAACAGTTTGGTGACGAACAATGCCTTTTCCAGCATGTTGGAGCACCTTGCCATAAGGCAAAAATGATAACTAAGTGGTTCGGGGAACAAAACATCGGTATTTTGGGTCCATGGCCAGGAAACTCCCCAGACCTTAATCCCATTGAGAACTTGTGGTCAATCCTCAAGAGGCGGGTGGACAAACAAAAACCCACACATTCTGACAAACTCCAGCATTGATTATGCAAGAATGGGCTGCCATCAGTCAGGATGTGGCCCAGAAGTTAATTGACAGCATGCCAGGGCAGATTGCAGAGGTCTTGAAAAAGAAGGGTCAACACTGCAAACATTGACTCTTTGCATCAACTTCATGTAATTGTCAATAAAAGCCGTTGACACTTATGAAATGCTTGTAATTATACATCAGTATTCCATAGTAACATCTGACAGAAATATCTAAAGACACTGAAGCCTTCTGTAGGCAGGTTATGAAGACTTACCTTCAGGTTCTTCTGTAGGCACATTATGAAGACATACCTTCAGGTTCTTCTGTTGGCACATTATGAAGACAAACCTTCAGGTCCTTCTGTTGGCACATTATGAAGACAAACCTTCAGGTCCTTCTGTTGGCACATTATGAAGACAAACCTTCAGGTGCTTCTGTTGGCACATTATGAAGACAAACCTTCAGGTTCTTCTGTTGGCACATTATGAAGACATACCTTCAGGTTCTTCTGTTGGCACATTATGAAGACAAACCTTCAGGTTCCTTCTGTTGGCTGTTGGCACATTATGAAGACATTCAGGTTCCTGTCAGGTTCAGGTTTCTGTTGGCACATTATGAAGACAAACCTTCAGGTTCTTCTGTAGGCACGTTATGAAGACAAACCTTCAGGTCCTTCTGTTGGCACGTTATGAAGACAAACCTTCAGGTTGGCACATTATGAAGACAAACCTTCAGGTCTTCTGTTGGCACATTATGAAGACAAACCTTCAGGCACATTATGAAGACAAACCTTCTGTTGGGCACATTATGAAGACAAACCTTCATTATGTTGGCAAGAAGACAAACCTTCAGGTTCTTCTGTTGGCACATTATGAAGACAAACCTTCAGGTCTGTTTGGCTTCTGTTTATGGACACCTTCATTATGAAAGACAAACCTACCTTCTGTTGGCACATTATGAAGACAAACCTTCTGTTGGCACATTATGAAGACATACCTTCAGGTTCTTCTGTTGGCACATTATGAAGACATACCTTCAGGTTCTTCTGTTGGCACATTATGAAGACATACCTTCAGGTTCTTCTGTAGGCACGTTATGAAGACAAACCTTCAGGTTCTTCTGTTGGCACATTATGAAGACATACCTTCAGGTTCTTCTGTAGGCACGTTATGAAGACAAACCTTCAGGTTCTTCTGTTGGCACATTATGAAGACAAACCTTCATCTGCTTCTGTTGGCACATTATGAAGACAAACCTTCATCTGCTTCTGTTGGCACATTATGAAGACAAACCTTCAGGTCCTTCTGTTGGCACATTATGAAGACAAACCTTCAGGTCCTTCTGTAGGCACATTATGAAGACATACCTTCAGGTCCTTCTGTTGGCACATTATGAAGACATACCTTCAGGTTCTTCTGTAGGCACGTTATTTGAAAATCCTTCAAACTCTTTCAAATTGGTTGTTGATTATTGCTTTCTTTTTTATCCTGAAAAACTCCCTAGTCCTTGATGTTGACAAGCATACCCATAATATAATGTAACCACCACCATACTTGAAAATATGGAGAGTGGTACTCAGTGATGTGTTGTGTTGGATTTGCTCCAAACATAACACTTTGGATTCAGGACATTCATTTCTATTGTCATATTTTTGCAGTTTCCCTGTTCCCTCTGTCGTTTAGGTTAGTATTGTGGAGTAACGACGTTGTTGATCCATCCTCAGTTTTCTCCTATCACAGCCATTAAACTCTGTAACTCTGTAACTGTTTTAAAGTCACCATTGGCCTCATGGTGAAATCCCTGAGTGCTTTTCAATCCGGTTTCTGAGCTGGTCATGGGTGCACCACAGTCACGCTCATGGTACTAAACATGGTACTAGCCATTGATAAAAGACAGTACTGTGCAGCCATCTTCATCAAACTTGACTCTGTCAATCATCGTATTCTTACCAACAGCCTTGGTTTCTCAAATGACTGCCTCGTCTGGTTCACCAACTTCTTCTCAGACAGAGTTCAGTGTGTCAAATCGGAGGGTCTGCTGTCCGAACCTCTGGCAGTCTCTATGGGGGTGCCATGGGGTTCAATTCACGGGCCGACTCTTTTCTCTGTATACATCAATAATGTTGCTCTTGCTGCTGGTGATTCCCTGATCCACCTCTACGCAGACAACACCATTCTGTATACTTCTGGCCCTTCTTTGGACACTGTGTTAACTAACCTCTAAACGAGCGTCAATGCCATACAACTCTCCTTCCGTGGCCTCCAACTGCTCTGAGACGCTAGTAAAACAAAATGCATGCTTTTCAACCGTTCGCTGCCAGCACCCGCCTGCCCGTCCAGCATCACTACTCTGGACGGTTCTGACTTAGGATATGTGGACAACTACAAATACCTAGGTGTCTGGCTAGACTGTAAACTCTTCCTTCCAGACTCATATTAAACATCTCCAATCCAAAATTAAGTTTAGAACCGGCTTCCTATTCCGCAACAAAGCCTCCTTCACTCACGCCGCCAAACATACCCTTGTAAAACTGACTATCCTACCGATCCTTGACTTCGGCGATGTCATTTACAAAATAGCTTCCAATACTCTACTAAGCAAACTGAATGCAGCCTATCACAGTGCCATCCATTTTGTCACCAAAGCCCCGTATACCACCCACTACTGCGAACTGAATGCTCTAGTTGGCTGGCCCTCACTAGATATTCGTCGCCAGACCCACTGGCTCCAGGTCATCTATAAGTCTATGCAAGGTAAAGCTCTGCCTTATCTCAACTCACTGGTCACCATAGCAACACCCACTCGTAGCAAGGCGCTCCAGCGGGTATATTTACTGGTCATCCCCAAAGCCAACACCTCCTTTGGCCGCCTTTCAATCCAGTACTCTGCAGCCAATGACTGGAACGAATTGCAAAAATCACTGAAGCTGGAGACTTATACTTCCCTCACTAACTTTAAACATCAGCTATCTGAGCATCAGCTATCTGAGCAGCTTACCGAGCTTACCGATCACTGCAGCTGTACATTGCCCACCTGTAAATAGCAATTGTGGGAAGCAATCTACCTACCTCATCCCCATATTGTTTTTATTTACTTTTCTGCCCTTTTGCACACCAGTAATTCTACTTGCACATCATCATCTGCTCATCTATCACTCCAGTGTTAATTTCCTAAATTGTAATTACTTCGCTACTATGGCCTATTCTATGCCTTATCTCCTTACTCCACTTGCACACACTGTACATAGACTTTCTTTTTTCTCTCCAATGTGTTATTGACTGTATGCTTGTTTATTCCATGTGTAACTCTGTGTTGTTGTTTGTGTCACACTGCTTTGCTTTATCGTGGCACAGTTGAAAATGAGAACTTAAAAGTTAAATAAATTAGTTTAGTTAAATAAAGGTGAAATTTAAAAAAATGTATATAAATACAAAAAATGTCCTTCCTCTCCAGCAACTGAGTTGGTCTTTGCGAGGCTATTGGATAACCTCCATGGTCTTTGAGGTTAAATCTGTGCTTGAAGTTAACTGCTCTACTGAGGGGCCTTACAGATATGTGTTTTATCATGTTTTATCATTGGAAAGTAATACAAATGAAGGCGATGGTTTGCTTTAGGACCACGCGAACACCTCCAAGTGGTCGGGTAGGCTGCTTGGACTGTTTTTCCGACCTGAATTTTTTTTTTTACAATATTATAATTATGTCCCACCCACTTCTAAAACCAAAGTTGCGCCCCTGGGTACAGAAGCCATAAAAAATAATGTTTTCACCATTATTATTGTACACAGAATAAATCCATGCAACTCATTATGTGACTTGCTTAATTAAGGCTAGGGGTTCCACTAGAAATGGCAAAGCGCAATTTTTTAAAACTTTTTTAAAACTTTCATACATTCACAAGTGCAATACACCAAATTAAAGCTTAACTTCTTGTTAATCTACCCATCGTGTCCGATTTTAAAAAGGCTTTACAGCAAAAGCACACCATATGATTATGTTAGGTCAGAGCCTAGTCACAGGAAAACACAGCCATTTTTCCATCCAAAGAGAGGAGTCACAAAAAGCAGAAATAGAGATAAAATTAATCACTAACCTTTGATGATCTTCATCAGATGGCACTCATAGGACTTCATGTTACACAATACATGTATGTTTTGTTCGATAAAGTTCATATTTATATCCAAAAATGCACATCGGTGCATTATGTTTAGTAATGTTGTGCCTCAAAAACATCCGGTGAATTTGCTGAGAGCCACATCAATTTACAGAAATACTCATCATAAACTCTGATAAAAGATAGTGTTATGCATAGAATTAAAGATATACTTCTCCTTAATGCAACCACTGTGTCAGATTTCAAAAAAGCTTTACGGAAAAAGCACACCATGCAATTATCTGAGTACAGCGCTAAGCCACGAAAACAAGCCATGTTGTGGAGTCAGTAAAAGTCAGAAATAGCGTTAGAAATATTCACTTACCTTTGATGATCTTCATCAGAATGCACTCACAGGAATCCAAGTTCCACAATAAATGTTTGTTTTGTTCGATAAAGTTCATCTTTATGTCCAAATGCCTCCTTTTTTTTAGCGCGTTTAGTTCACCCATCGAAACTCACAAGGCGCGAGCAAGTCCAGACGAAAGTCCAGACGAAAAGTCAAAAAAGTTATATTACAGATCGCAGAAACATGTCAAACGATGTATAGAATCAATCTTTATGATGTTTTTATCATACATCTTTTTCCTTTATAGTGGAAGCCTTAGGAAGTGCAATATGACACCATTTACAATGTATATTGGATAGCCAAAGACTTATAGGCAAAGACAAAAACCTACAAACAAGTTTTCATAACTACAACCTGGAGTCAGACTAGAGATGGACACAATCACATATGGATTGTATCAATGATAAGTAGGCATTTCAATTGGGTAAGAGGTCAGTTATGTGACAGGTGTGTTTTACCAGAACTCACTAGTGTTATTGCCCATGTAGTGGTTGAATCCCAAATGGCATCCTATTCCCTACAATAGTCTACTATGTCAACCAGAGCCCTGAGGACCCTGGGCAAAACTAGTGCAATTTGGGAGGCACCACTATCTGTTTGTAAATCATCTACCTGGGCTATGGCAGGACTTCTGTACTATCAGGAGTATGAACCTTCAGAAGTTCAAAGTATTGCCAGCCGATATGTAACCATTTTCTTTGTTAGTGCTGCATGGACTCTATAGCACCGGTAAGCCAACTCGTAATGCATATTCTTATTCACCTACACTCAAGTAGTTTGTTGTTTTGTAATAGTGTAATAAAGCTGTGCAGACAATACTAACTTATTGACACAAGTATATACCATAATGGTGAAGCTTAATGAACTGTTATTTAACTACACGGTGCACGAGTGCAAGACTTGATAGGCTTTCAGGTCAATAAAGCATTTTACGTCTAGAGGTGACGAGTTGGAAAAACAAGTGACTTTTGTCCTCTTTTTCCTCTGTGTAGACACAATGTATTCCCTCTCTCCTTGGGGACACCTCTCGTTTCTAAGTCTGGTGTCATTTCTCCTTCTCCTTCCTGCACCGTCCTGCCATGGAGGAAAAGTCCTGGTCTTTCCTGTCGATGGAAGCCACTGGGTCAACATGAAGGTGCTCAATGTTGTGTCTAGCGTTTTGTTACTTTACAAAGATTTCATGCTGATGTCGGGAATCCAACAAGGATTTCTGAAAAATCAGGGAATTTTGAAAAGCAAATAGAAATTTGTTCCATAGTTGTGTCTTGACATATTATACACTGGGTGTAGAAAACATTAGTAACACCTGCCCTTTCCATGACATAGACCGACCAGGTGAATCCAGATTAAATATATGATCCCTTATTGACATCACCTGTTAAATCCACTTCAATCAGTGTAGATGAAAGGTAGGAGACAAGTTAAAGAAGGATTTATAAGCCTTGACACAAGTGAGACATGGATTGTGTCTGTGTGTCATTCAGAGGGTGAAAGTGTAAAACAAAATATTTAAGTGCCCTTGAACAGTGTATGGTAGTAGGTGCCAGGCGCACATGTTTCAGTGTGTCAAGAACTGCAACTTACTGTTAACTTAGTTACATTTGACCAAATCCCTCCAGTTACATAGGTTTATATTATTATATATTACGTCACAGGGCTCGACATACAGGACTGCCCGCTGGCCGGGGGAGGTTATTATTGGAAACTTTCTGGGCAGTCAGTCATCCACGGCCTGCTTGGAAAAAATACATATATTTATGTATAAACTCTGCAAAAAATAAATAAAACATCCTCTCACTGTGTTTATTTCAAACTTAACATGTGTAGATATTTGTATGAACATAACAAGATTCAACAACTGAGACATAAACTGAACAAGTTCCACAGACATGTAACTAACAGAAATGGAATAATGTGTCCCTGAACAAAGGGAGAGGGTCAAATTCAAAGTAACAGTCTATATCTAGTGTGGCCACCAGCTGCATTAAAACCTCCTAGGGATCCCTTAACTCTCCAATCCCGTTAGCGGGATAGATTTGACAACATCCAGTGAAATTGCAGAGTGACAAATTCAAACTTCAGAAATATAAATATTTAACATTCACGAAAATATAAGTGTAATACATCAAAATAAAGCTTAACTTCTTGTTAATCCAGATGTGTCAGATTTCAAAAAGGCTTTACGGCGAAAGCACACCATACGATTATCTGAGGACAGCAACCCGCATTCAAAAACATGAAAACCACTTTCAACCAGGTGCGACACGGAAGTCAGAAATAGCCATATAATAAATGTCTCAGTGACACAATGAATGGTCATTTTGTTCGATAAATTCCTTCTTTATATCCCCAAAATGTCAGTTTATTTGGCACGTTTGATTCAGAAATGCACTGGTTCCAACTCCCCAAACATGACCACAAAGTATCTAATAAGTTACCTGTAACCTTGGTCCAAACATTTCAAACAACGTTCCTAATCCAACCTCAGGTATCCTAAAACGTAAATAATCGATGCAAGATTTAAGATGGGATAATCTGTTTCCAATACCGAAGAAAAACAACACGGAGTGCTCTCCTGTTCACGCGCAACAAAAGACTAGAACCCTTCAGAGTGACACGTAGAAAGAACAGCACTACTTCTTCATTTCTCAAAAGAAAAACATTAAACCATGTCTAAAGACTGTTGACATCTAGTGGTAGCCATAGGAACTGCAATCGGGGCCCATATTAGTCAGGTTAGCCTTAGAAAGCCATTGGAAAACACAATGACCTATAAAACAAATTCCCTGGATGGATTGTGCTCGGGGTTTCACCTGCCAAATCAGTTCTGTTATACACACAGACATTATTCTAACAGTTTTAGAAACTTCAGAGTGTTTTCTATCCAAATCTACTAGGTATATACATATCCTAGCTTCTGGGCCTAAGTAACTGTCAGTTTACTTTGGGCACGCTTTTCATCCGGAGGTGAAAATACCGCCCCCTAGCCCGAAGAAGTTCTGCAGTGCATCTCCTCCTCCTGGACTGCACCAGATTTGCTGGTTCTTGCTGTGAGATGTTACCCCGCTCTTCCATCAAGGCACCTGCAAGTTCTCAGCACATTTCTGGGGGGAATGTCCCTCACCCTCCGATCCAACAGGTCCCAGACGTGCTCAATGGGATTGAGATCCGGGCTCTTCGCTGGCCATGGCAGAACACTGACATTCCTGTCTTTCAGGAAATCACGCACAGGACGAGCAGTATGGCTGGTGGCATTGTCATGCTGGAGGATCATGTCAGAATGAGCCTACATGAAGAGTACCACATGAGGGAGGAGGAAGTCTTCCCTGTAAAGCACAGAGTTGAGATTGCCTGCAATGACAACAAGCTCAGTCTGATGATACTGTGACACACCGCCCCAGACCTTGACGGACCCTCCACCTCCAAATCGTTTCCGCTCCAGAGTACAGGCCTCGGTGTAACGCTTAGTCCTTCAACGATAAATGCAAATCCGACCATCACCCCTGGTGAGACAAAACAGCTCCTCGTCAGTGAATAATGTTCTTTGCCAGACCTGTCTGGTCCATCTACAGTGGGTTTTTGCCCATTGGTGACGTTGTTGCCGGTGATGTCTGCTGAGGACATGCCTTACAACAGGCCTCAGTCCAGCCTCGCTCAGCCTATTACGGACAGTCTGAGGGATTTGTGCGATTTTGGTATAACTCAGGCAGTTGTTGTTTACCATCCTGTACCTGTCCCGCAGGTGTGATGTTTGGATGTACCAATCCTGTGCAGGTGTTGTTACACGTGGTCTGCCACTGCGAGGTTGATCAGCTGTCCATCCTGTCTCCCTGTAGCGCTGTCTTAGGCTTCTCACAGTACGGACATTGCAATGTATTGCCCTGGCCACATCTGCAGTCCTAATGCCTTCTTGCAGCATGCTTAAGGCACGTTCATGCAGACCATGGGCATATTTCTTTTGTTGTTTTTCAGAGTCAGTAGAAAGGCCTCTTTAGTGTCCTAAGTTTTCATAACTGTGACCTTAATTGCCTACAGTCTGCCTACAGTCTGTAAGCTATTAATGTCTTAATGACCGTTCCACAGGTGCATGTTCATTATTTGTTCATGGTTCATTGAACAAGCATAGGAAACAATGTTTAAACCCTTGAACATCTGTCAAGATATTTGGACTTTTACGAATTATCTTAGAAAGACAAGGTACTGGAAAAGGGAAGTTTCTTTTTTTGCTGAGTTTATATATTATTATATAAATATTATAAATAATATTATATATATACAGTACAGTTGAAGTCGATTTGGACTCATTTAAGGGTTTTTTTGTGACTATTTTTTACATTGTAGAATAATAGTGAAGACATCAACACTATTAAATAACACATATGGAATAATGTAGTAACCAAAAAAGTGTGAAACAAATCAAAATATATTTTAGATTTTAGATTCTTCAAAGTAGCCACCCTTTGCCTTGATGACAGCTTTGCAGACTTTGGACATTTGACCGCCAAACACAACGCTAAACGTTGTAAATAGTTAGGTCCGCAAGAAGAAGAAAAATCTGTTTTTGTTTTCACACAGTTTACAGTAAGGTGTTAAAAATGACCACGCCAAATGTGTAACTAGTACTGAAGTAGTTTTCTGACCGGATACTTTTTTACTTTTACTTGAGTAAATTACAACCTAAGTAACAGTACTTTTACTTAAATACGGATTTTCAGTACTATACCTCTGCCATTGGGCATTTACCGTTATGGTGTTCTGCACAAGTTTTGCTATTTCAAATGAATGATTTCAACCATGTTAATCAGGCCACACCTCACCACAACCACCGAAGTGGGTTATGGCCGTCCAGGACTGGAATTGAAGAACCCTGCATCTCAATGAGACTACTGTGTATACTGTGCTAACATATGGAGTTGTTTTAAGACGGTCATACTGTGTATACTGTGCTAACATATGGAGTTGTTTTAAGACGGTCATACTGTGTATACTGTGCTAACATATGGAGTTGTTTTAAGACGGTCATACTGTGGATACTGTGCTAACATATGGAGTTGTTTTAAGACGGTCATACTGTGTATACTGTGCTAACATATGGAGTTGTTTTAAGACGGTCATACTATGTATACTGTGCTAACATATGGAGTTGTTTTAAGACGGTCATACTGTGGATACTGTGCTAACATATGGAGTTGTTTTAAGACGGTCATACTGTGGATCATTTAGCTAATTGGAGTTGCCTATAGAACGATTGAATGAAAAAAGAAAATGGTTTTGAAGTGTCTGTATTATTATTATTATTATTATTCTCATTTTTTGAATATTTAATCCCTTATTTTTGATGGCACAAAATGACCTTCATACCTCCATTTGCTTGCATGGGTTTGCCGCGGACGAGTCCAGTGACACTGCTGGGGGTCGTAGAACAAAACAGAGAACACCATCATGTTTGTGAGAGTCATTTTTCATAGACTGGTCATATTAGTTTTGTAGGTCAAACCGTTGGGACCCTACAGACGTTTTCGTGAGAAGACCGATTTCGGGATGTCTCAAAGCCTGACAAACGCTGCTGTAGCTCGGCCAACTTCCACAGCAGATGTGGAAGGCTGACCTAGGCAGATGCAGTGGATTGAGATCAGGACATGATATCTCCAGCTTAAACTGAAAGATTTTGATGCACATTTACTTCTTAGGTTTCTTAGATTGAGGATTAATACCTTTTATAAGGCACATTTTTGACAGCTCTCCACAACATGCCTCTGACAATACCATTCCCTTGTGAGCTTACTAACGTCACCAATGTGTAGGTACTGATCGAGGAGCTTCATGCCAGAGGCCACACCATCACGGTGGTCAGACCCTCCACCAGCTGGTACATCACTGAGGAGTCACCTCTATACACCTCCATCACCATCAAGGAGAAAGAATCCTTATACAGCTTCTTCGAGGCCTTCCTACAGAAGCACTTTAAGGTATATGTCTTCATAATGTAGCTACAGTACAGAAGAACCTGAAGGTATGTCTTTGCAATGTGCCTACAGAAGACCCTGAAGGTATGTCTTCATAACGTGCCTATAGAAGAACCTGAAGGTATGTCTTCATAACGTGCCTTCAGAAGCACATGAAGGTTTGATGTGTCTTCTTGATTGGTTGATTGGTTGATCAATTGATCGAGCCAGCAAACCAGCCAATCAACCATCCAGCAAGATATCCATTTATTTTGTCTAAGAAACATTCAATCTCTGTTTAATATCTTACTTCAGGCTCAGCAAGAGGTGGTATCAACACTGAAGTTCTTCCAACTAACCATGGAGTTCCTCAGTATGATAGAAGAAGCGCACATCCTGGCTTGCGACACACTGGCTCGCATGTTCGACGACAAGAAGCTGATGAAGAGTCTCCAGGACGCTCAGTATGACATGATGCTCACCGACCCTGCTATGGCTGGAGGGCTGCTGATGGCCCACTACCTCAAACTGCCTGTGGTGCTCAACGCCCGTTGGATCACCAGCGGGGAGGGCCATTTTGCCATCGCCCCCTCTCCCCTGTCCTACATCCCGGTCCCAGGGTCTGGATTCACTGACAAGATGACCTTCGTCCAACGGGTCCAAAACATGCTGCACTACAGCATCATCGTGTATCAGCAGAGGTTCATGGTTGGGCCGAGTTATGACGCAATTTGCCTCAAGTACTTCGAAGGGGGCTGTGACATCATCTCCTTGATCCAGGAAGCTGACATCTGGCTGATGAGGTCTGACTTTGTGTTTGACTTCCCCCGTCCCACCATGCCCAACGTCGTCTACATGGGGGGGTTCCAGTGCAAGCCGGCCCAGCCCCTGCCTCCAGACCTGGAGGAGTTTGTCCAGAGTGCCGGGGAGCATGGGGTGATTGTCATGTCTCTGGGGACTCTTGTCAATGCACTTCCTGTTGATATCACAGACCAGATCGCCAGCGTGTTCGCCAAGCTGCCTCAGAAGGTATCCTGATTGTTTTGGATTATTAGCATTTATATGTAAAGCTCTCTGCAATGCAAGTGATGTAAATAAGAAGTTATTTAAAGAGAAATTAATATCTTCTTCATCTTCTATCTAAGGTGATCTGGAGGCACCGGGGCAAGAGGCCCTCCACTCTGGGAAACAACACTCTTCTGGTGGACTGGATGCCACAGAAAGACCTCCTGGGCCACCCCCAGACCAGAGCCTTTGTGGCCCACGGAGGAACCAATGGGGTCCAGGAGGCCATCTACCACGGCACCCCAGTGCTGGGGATACCCCTGTTCTTTGACCAGTATGACAATCTTCTGCGTCTGCAAGAGAGAGGCGCTGCCAAGATCCTGGAGCTGGCCATGTTCAACGGACCCAGTTTCCAGCAGGCTCTGAACCAGGTGCTCACCCACGCCCCCTACAGGGAGAACATGCAGAGGCTGTCCCGCCTGCACAGGGACCAGCCCATCAAGCCCATGGACAAGGCCCTCTTCTGGTTGGAGTTTGTGATGCGACACAAGGGGGCGTCTCACCTCCATACGTCGGCCAACAGGATGCCCTGGTACTCTTACCACTCTGTGGACGTGCTGCTACTGCTGCTGGCTGCCGGGGGAGGAGTCTTGCTCTTTACTGGGCTCCTGATCAGGATCCTCTGGAGAACCTGCCGGAAGAACAGGAACAAAACCAAACAACACTGACACCAGTTGTAGAATCGCATTACTGGAAACCAAGACTGTTCTCAGGGCAGACCTGGATATAGCTAAATAGTTTTAATTCTACCATTTTAGGTAACCCTAACCTTTTTCCTAAACTTAATGTAGTTCTCCTAAACCACTGGGTAAGTTCTCTTAAAAGTCACTTCTGTTAGTAAAAATGAGCAGACACTGCCCTGAGAGCAGTGTTAGTATCCACTAATTAGATACAGCCCATTAGATGTTCTTTAATCTACATGAATTATAAATCTGTACTCGTATCAGGAACAACATCAAACAACTTATTAAAACCTACAACAACCGTGCAGGGCAGACCTGGTTATAGCTAGATATATTGCGTACGGGACAGTTCTACCATTTTCCTTAATGTAGTTCTCCTTACACCCACAGTGCCTTCAGAAAGTATTCACATCCCTTGACTTGTTCAACATGTTGATGTGTTACAACCTGAATTTAAAATTGATTAAAAAAAATGAAAAAAATAAATAAGCTGAAATGTCTTGAGTCAATAAGTTTTCAACCACTTTGTTATGGCAAGCCTAAATATGTTCATGAGTAAGAATGTGCTTCACCAAGTCACATAAGTTGAATGGACTCACTCACATAATTTTTTATGACTACCTTATCTCTGAACCCCACACATATGTAACGAGCAGTGAATTTCAAACACAGATTCAACCACAAAGACCAGGGAGGTTTTCCAATGCCTCGCAAAGAAGGGCACCTATTGGTAGATGGGTTCAAATAAAAAAGCAGACATTGAATATCCCTTTGAGCATAGTGAAGTTATTAATTACAGCTTGGATTGTGGATCAATACACCCAGTCACTACAAAGATACAGGCGTCCTTCCTAAACCTCCTAACAGGGATTTCACCAAGAGGCCAATGGTGACTTTAAAACAGTCACAGAGTTTAATGTCTGTGATAGGAGACAGCTGAGGATGGATCAATAGCATTATAGTTACTCCACCATACAAACCTAAATGACAGAGTGAAAAGAAGGAAGCCTGGACAGAATACAAATATTCCAAAACATGGTCCAAATGTTGTTATAAAACACAGTGGTGAGTTCTGTAGCCAGCACCCGTAATAAACCTAAGTGTGCAATGATAAGTAGCATCCAGCGATTTAAGTGTGGATGCCGCAACCTTCATGTAAATAATATCCCCATAATCTGTAACAGACATAAAAGTAGCTTGCACAATTTGCCTTCTATTTGTAGAGGACAAGCATGTCCTGTTTCTGAAGAGGAATTCTAGCTTGATGTTTAGCCGTTTATAAAGTTCGTCAACATGCATTTTAATAGACAGTTTATCATCCCTATGTATTTATATGCAGAGACCCTTATCAGTAGGTGATGGTGATCCTAGAGATTATACCTGTCTATCTAAAACATGGGTCTCCCATGGTGTCTGTCTCCTTCTCCATCTGAGTGTTTAATTGCCTAATTGATCTGTTCATTGGAACCGATAACTCATTAATAAGATCATCACACACACACTTGATTTTTAGCCTTTTATAAAAGTTTGTCAATATGCATTTTAAAAGACAGTTTATCATCCAACCATATCCCTGTGTATTTATATGCAGAGACCTGATTAAATCGAGAAACATCTAAGTGCAAGTGTATTTTCAACCAACTTTTTGAACCTATTGCAAATCATAAAATGTGTTTTCTTTGCATTTAAAACAAGTTTCAGCTGTATAAAAGACCCTTGTAATATCTTTAAAAAATCTGTCTCTAATTGTGATAATGCTTGGTCAGCCATTGTAGCGATAGAGTACATGACAGTGTCATCAGCATATAAATGAATTTTACACTTTCTTATCTCATCACCGATATTGTTTATGTAGAGAGTGAACAGTAATGGACCGAGTATAGAACCTTGTGGGACCCCTTTAACCAACTCCAATGGCTTCGACTGGATGCCGTCTACTCTAACAGCCGGACTTCTATCCTTTAGATAGTCATGAAACCAACGACAGGCATCCAGTCCCAGTCCTATTGGCGACAGTTTACCCAAAAGTATCGCATGGTCTACAGTGTCAAAAGCTTTAGATCAATCTATGAACAAGGCGGCACAGTACTTTCTATTATCTAGGGCATTAGTAATATCATTTACAACACGTACAGTGGCCGTAATAGTACTGTGTTTAGGTCTGAAGCCAGATTGATTACTAGAAAGAGTATTGTTACCAGTTAAAAAAGATTGTAGTCACCAATGACTCTAGAAGTTTAGCCAAACGGGAGAACTTAGAGATGGGCCGATAATTATCCAATTCACTACCATCACCTCCCTTGAGGAGTGGTAAAACAAAAGATGTTTCCCAAGCTTTAGGAATCTTTCCTATGACAAATGTTTGATTAAATATATGCATCACTACACCAGCAATAATAGGTGCCGCACACTTGAGTAAATATGGATTCAGATTGTCAGCGCCTAATGATTTCTTAGAATCTAGTGCAGATAAGACCTCATCTTCTGTGACGTTTTGAAAATTAAAAACAGGCTTACTGTTTTCCACATCAGGCCGAGGGACTGAAACAATAGACCGGTCAGGATCATGTTGGACATTTTTTTATTTCAAAAAGAAAACCAGCAGAAATAAAATGCTTACTAAAAACATCACAAATTTCAGTTCGGTCACTGCTTCGGCAGAGATGTCAAGGAGTTTCCTGGTCTAAGTGAGTTATCTAAAGGGAAATCGTCGAAGTACTCTAGACGGAGTGGGAGTTCGACCAGTGGATACCCCTTTAGAAGTGGCCATGGCAGCCACCATTCACTAGCCCTCAGTGATTCACAGACCTACAAGAGAGTATGAAACTATTAGCACTGGAGGAAAATGAGCGTCAGATTGAGGAGGACCGACAGGCTGACGAACGATGTCACCAATTGGATGTGCCGGCCCGTAGAGCTCTACAGGAACAGGAATTCATTGCCAAGGACCTGACACAGCAGCGACGGCACCGTCAAGCCAGAGGGGAATTGGAGGAGGCACGGATGGTCTCATCGTTCCTGGAGAGGAATGAACAGGGAGTTGACCTGACCACCCCTCCACATGGACCTGACCTGTCTGCCTTTCTTTCCCAATCTACCCCTCTGGTACAGCATGGCACACAGTCCCACAGAGGCTCCGGGGTCAACAGCCAACACGGAGCACGGGAGACAGGCCGCTCCGCCATCGCCCTCTATGCCAGTGACACAAGTTAGCATTCCTCCATCTGGACAAAGCATCACTCCTTCGCCTTTCCGCCAATTACCAACCACGGCAAATCGTTCCTTTCGTCCAGGGCCAGGCCAGTCCTCAAACATCAGGTCGGAGGGCTCTCCCCCAATTCCGGCTGCCACAAATGGAGGGTCTGGGACAGTAGGGGACCGGCACAATGAGGCCACAGTGGGCTCATCAGAAGTCCCGGGTTTATCCTTCACGCAAGAAGAGGGAGCCAACATTATGAAACTTCTAGTAGCCTCAGCCTATGGAATTCCCAGACCCAAACTGCCATACTTTGAAAACGGAAAGGAGAGTGAATTTGTCCTTTTGGAAATGGCATTGGAGAGCCTACTGGGTATTCACAGTCATATGTCAGAATGCTACAAATACCAAGTACTAATGGATCATTTGCGGTTTCCCAGTGCATACAGGCTGGCCCAATCCTTTATGCACTCCGCAACACCATACACTGCTGCTCTCCAGGCCCTGAAGGCGAGATATGGTGAGCCACGTCAGCTAGTCCAGAATGAACTAAACAACATCCTGAACACGTCTCCAATTAAAACGGTAGACAAGGCTGTCTTCCAAGAATTCTCCCTGGCTGTCCAATCCCTGACCTCGATGCTCCAATCTGTTGAAGGAGAAGACGGGAACGAGTTGAAATGTGGCTCCCACGTGGACAGGCTTCTTAGCAAACTTCCAGTGTACCTCAGAGACAGTTTCATTGAACATTGTTTGAATAAGGGCATCCTGAAAGAGGGCTCGAGAAGCACCTATGCTCTCAGAGACCTGGCCGCATGGTTGGAGGTGAAGGCAAAGGCGAAGAGCATCGCTCACCAGGCCACAATCTCAGCCATAGCCACTGGGGGAAGGAAGGAGTTTGAACGCCAGGAGGGACAGAAAAGGCCAAATCCCACTACCATGTACTTAAATAGTGAAGCTATTTAGAAGGAAGGAACCCGGGAAGAAGACCCCTCTCAAGAGCAAGAACATCAAATTCCAGCCTTACTGCCCATATTGCAATAGCAAGGGGCACTTCCTTGGATTATGCCCCAGAGTAAAAAAGCTCACTCAAACTCAATTGAAGGCCTGGATCACTTCAGGCGAGCGATGCTACAAGTGTGCCCGTAGCCATAAGGCGGAGACCTGCACATTGAGGAAACCCTGCAACCACTGTAAAGAAATCCATCTCACCGTGTTGCATGATCTAATTCCCCAAGCACAGAAGGAGCAGAGTATGCTCATGGTAGGAGCTGCAAAGGAGCTGTACCTCGACCAGCAGAACCGGTCTCCAAGGGTCATGTTGAAGGTGGTCAAGGTCACACTGCAAAGTGAAGGGAGAAGCATTGATACATTCGCCACTCTAGATGATGGGTCAGAAAGAACAATCATTCTCACGGCGGCCACCCGTCAGCTTAACCTGGAGGGGACCCCCGAGACCCTTAATCTCAGAACGGTGCAACAAGATGTTATCCAAATGAAAGGCTCTTCTGTGACCTTTAGCATTTCACCTCAGGAAACAGGGACGTGGCCTATAACGTCACCAATGTCTTCACGGCAGATGGCTTGAATCTCGCAGAGCACTCCTGCCCGGTAAGTGTTCTACAGAAACAATATCCTCATCTATGAGGATTGCCTCTTCCTAACCTGGCCAGAGTAGCGCCACTTATCCTGATTGAGTCAGACCACCCACATCTCGTCACCCCGACTGAGCCTATACGAGCTGGACCAGAAGGAGGGCCCATTGCTGTCCATACACCCTTGGGTTGGGCTGTGCAAGGTCCATCACATCTACTTCTCTCCACCCAAGCTGTACAGTCACAGCAAGTCCTCTTCACCAGAAGCAATCCAGATCCATTCCCCTGTGCACATTCTTCGGAATGTTGAGATGCTCTGGAAGATGGACACCTTCTCCAACCGGAAGATACAGGACTCCCACTACTGCGTGGAACGGAGCGACGCCTGGTGAAGAATCCTGAGCTTGCAGAAGTTCATAACCGAGAGATTCATAACCTTGTGAAGGCAGGCTACGTCACAGAAGTGACAGCTCATGAAGAGGGAAACGCACTCCGTGAATCTTGGTATCTCCCTCACCATGTTATCCAGCAACATGGTGGGAAGTATAGACTTGTCTTCAACTGTTCATTCCAAGCTGCTGGTCAAAGCCTGAATGACTGTCTACTCCCCGGACCAACCTTAGGTCCTTCCTTGCTCAGTGTCCTTCTCCGGTTCCGGCAGCACTCTACAGCCATCAGTGGAGACATCAAAGCCATGTTTCATCAGATTAGTTTACTGCCTTCTGACACCACACTGCTCCGGTTCATATGGCGAGATATGGAACGAGATGCAGAGCCCACAATTTATGAATGACAGGTACTCCCATTTGGCACCACCTGCAGTCCTTGCTGTGCCATATACGCTCTGCAGAGACACGCACGGGAGCATCCAGACAGTGACCCAGAAGTATTGGATTCAGTGGAAAATGCCTTCTATGTGGTTAACAGAGGGAAATGGCGGAGAGAAATGGCCAGCCTGGAAACTGGCCAAGTAGTAATGATGGTGGACACTCAGCTGCCTCGAGCCTCCTGGCCGGTGGACCGTATAACTAAGACCATGCCTGGGACTGATGGTCATGTTAGATCAGTGGAGATCCAGGTGAAGAACCAGACATATATCCGGCCAGTTGCCCGACTAATTCCTCTCCCTGAGATGGCAGAGGACGGGGAGCAATGAGCCTTTTTTGAGGAGTGTGGAATTTAACAAATTTCCGGGATGGCTGTAGAAAAGGCCCATGGAGTTGGTGGAATAATTCTTTAATTCATTGCCATTTACTCAGCAGAGCCAGGGGCGCTTTAATTAGGTCAGGTGGAAATGTCCGACAGATCTCAACTCCATAAAAGGAGGAAATTGCCTTCGCCTGATCTCGCTGCTTTCTCTTCCTTAACTCAATCTGATCCAGAAGTTCTGTGCGTTCATGAATCCACCACAGACTACCACAGACTACTCAGTAAATATACCACTTTATGGTTAAAGGAATTCCTGCCTCAGTCTCATCCATTCCTGTGTCACCTGACACGTGACCACCTGTTCACCTTCACTGTCAGTCATCCTACCTGTCCAGCTACCCACACAGATTCCACTAATCTTGCAGGGGTACTGTCACGACTTCAGCCGAAGTTGGTCCCTCTCCTTGTTCGGGCAGCGTTCGGCGGTCGACGTCACCGGCCTTCTAGCCATCGCCGATCTACTTTTAATTTTCCATTTGTTTTGTCTTTGTCTTACACACCTGGTCTCAATTCCCCAATTACTCTGTTCCCCCATGTCTGTTTGTGAGTAATTGTTTGTATGTAGTACAGTCCATTGATGTGGGCTCTCTTTATTGTATCGCATTTGTATATTTTGAGTAAAGTACGTTTATTTACTCATATCTGTTGTCCTGCGCCTGACTACTCTACACCAGCTACACACAGACCGCATTACAATAGTGTATGAAGGGGTGTCCTCCATCTGCTGTAATTATAGTGGATGAAGAGGTGTCCACATACTGCTGTATATATAGTGTATGAAGGGGTGTCCTCATACTGCTGTATATATAGTGTATGAAGGGGTGTCCTGTATATATAGTGTATGAAGGGGTGTCCTGTATATATAGTGTATGAAGGGGTGTCCTCATACTGCTGTATATATAGTGTATGAAGGGGTGTCCTGTATATATAGTGTATGAAGGGGTGTCCTGTATATATAGTGTATGAAGGGGTGTCCACATACTGCTGCATATATAGTGGATGAAGGGGTGTCCTGTATATATAGTGGATGAAGGGGTGTCCTCATACTGCTGTATATATAGTGGATGAAGGGGTGTCCTTGCGAATATAATAATAATTTTGCACGCCCAATTGTTCAGTTTTTGATTTGTTAAAAAAGTTTGAAATATCCAATAAATGTCGTTCCACTTCATTATTGTGTCCCACTTGTTGTTGATTCTTCACAAAAAAATACAGTTTTATATCTTTATGTTTGAAGCCTGAAATGTGGCAAAAGGTCGCAAAGTTCAAGGGGGCCGAATACTTTCGCAAGGCACTGTATGTCGTGGATGAAGGGGTGTCCTCATACTGCTGTATATATAGTGGATGAAGGGGTGTCCTCATACTGCTGTATATATAGTGGATGAAGGGGTGTCCTGTATATATAGTGGATGAAGGGGTGTCGTCATACTGCTGTATATATAGTGGATGAAGGGGTGTCCTCATACTGCTGTATATATAGTGGATGAAGGGGTGTCCTCATACTGCTGTATATATGACTGGAATGACTGGAACGAACTACAAAAATCTCTGAAACTGGAAACACTTATCTCCCTCACTAGCTTTAAGCACCAACTGTCAGAGCAGCTCACAGATTACTGCACCTGTACATAGCCCACCTATAATTTAGCCCAAACAACTACCTCTTTCCCAACTGTATTTCATTTTTATTTATTTATTTTGCTCCTTTGCACCCCATTATTTTTATTTCTACTTTGCACATTCTTCCATTGCAAAACTACCATTCCAGTGTTTTACTTGCTATATTGTATTTACTTCGCCACCATGGCCTTTTTTGCCTTTACCTCCCTTCTCACCTCATTTGCTCACATTGTATATAGACTTGTTTATACTGTATTATTGACTGTATGTTTGTTTTACTCCATGTGTAACTCTGTGTCGTTGTATCTGTCGAACTGCTTTGCTTTATCTTGGCCAGGTCGCAATTGTAAATGAGAACTTGTTCTCAACTTGCCTACCTGGTTAAATAAAGGTAAAATATAAAATAAATAAATAAATATAGTGTTTTATGTATATCTGCCTCGTGGACTCGGTACTGGTACCATTTGTATATAGCCAAGTTATCATTGATTTGATAGCAAAAACAAACCCATACAAACACAACCCAAATTCATGTTTATGAAATGCTTATTGTGTATTCTGTTGAAGCTCAAGTCAACTACAAAATCCACAATACAATGCTCTCTCTCTATAGGCTGGCCTAGCTAGCTAGCAAACATAGCTACACACAATAATACCAAAGACAAAAATCGGAATATAACGTAGATATATTTTAACTGTAAAATCGCCTAAATAAACTGCACGATCAATTTAGGATTCTACAATCTCATCCTGTTCAATCTGCAGATCGATGTGAGGCATCACAGAGTGAACTCTGACATTCACAACGGCAGAGATACTTTATGAGGAGATGGGAAACGTTGCCCATTGTTATGTCAACATGCAGCACGGTGCATTCTGGGTGATTCTGGGACAAGGAGTGAATGGGAGGCTATTGGGTACCAGCTCAAAAACACAACGCTAGCACGAATTTCGTCGACAAGAAGTACAACATTACATATCTTTTCCCGAGATGAGATATAATTAACTTGCTATGTGTAATGTAATATCGTATAGCTTTGGAATCGTGAGATTAGATACTTTTGAGGAAAATAGGCACCTCTCTCGAAATATATACACTGACTTTGACTTTGACAAGGGATTCCATGACAATTAGTTAAGCAACCGCTTGACGCAGCATGACAACGTGAACACGATTGGTTGACAGTCTGCTGGAGTTGGCCATACGTTGGATTCCGATCTCCTTTCTATAATATCTCTGCCAACGACAACATGAAATGCACCCTGGACTAAACAGACAGCAGACAAATAGGATACATGTGCTTGACTCTCTGTTAAATTACACATTTCTCAAGGTAAGAATGGCTCATTTGAGAGAAGACATTCTCCCGAGTTATGACATCAGCCAGTGTTGAAATCTGACATGTACGATAGGTTAATGATATAAAAGTTATATTCCTATGAACTTCCAGTGTAGTGAGATACTTTTTCACAGTGCTACGTCATACTGGACGGATTTGTGCCTGCTTGAACGCCAATAACTCAGATACACAAATGAAAACATGAAATGATCCAGGGAATCGATAGAACATCACTTAAGAGATGGACAAAAATGATATAACATTCATTATGGTCGAGCCTTTCCTTTAACAAAGCCAGGCACAGAACGCAACAGAAGCATAAAGACAAACGTTAGTGGGAAAAAAACTACGTTTAAAAAAAATCTTTCTCACCGAGAGAAGTTCTGAGCCCAACTAAACAACACCTTATACCACCATTTAAGTTTGTTGGCACGCCCTAAGGGGCGGTGTCTGCATTCACTATGAGTGACGTGGTTCACTATGAGAACATGAAAACACAGCAAGTCGAAACTTCCTGATTCTACCAGGGAAATGAAAATGTGCTCGTTCTAGCTTGTGGATTGGATGATTATGATCAAAACGTATTGTTGTTAATATGATAATGACTACATGTTGTTGCAGAGCCAGGGTGAAATCCCTTTTAACTCAGCAACATTTGTAGGTTTTCGAGCAGGAACGGCTTGTTTAATTAAGGTCCTACCACAACATCTCAATTGGAATAGAGGTCCTGGATGGCAGGAAGCTTGGCCCCGGTGATGCACTGGGCCGCTCATAGGTGTTCCTTTTGTTAGATATGTTAGGGCGGTATGACAATTTAGACTGGGTCTAGGGTTTCTAGGATAATGGTGTTGATGTGAGCCATGACCAGCCTTTCAAAGCACTTCATGGCTACAGACGTGAGTGCTACGGGTCGTTACGCATTAAGGCAGGTTACCTTAGTGTTTTTGGGCACAGGCACAATGGTAGTCTGCTTGAAACATGTTGGTTTTTACAGACTTGGACAGGGAGAGTTTGAAAATGTCATTGAAGACACTTACCAGTTGGTCAGCACATGCTCGGAGTACACTTCCTGCTAATCTGGCCTTGTGAATGTTGACCTGTTTGAAGGTCTTACTCACATCGGCTGCGGAGAGCGTGATCACACAGATGTCCGGAACAGCTGATGCTCTCGTGCATGCCTCAGTGTTGCTTGCCTCGAAGCGAGCATAGAAGTGATTTAGCTCATCTGGTAGGCTTGTGTCACTGGGCAGCTCGCAGCTTCCCTTTGTAGTCTGTAATGGTTTTCAAGGCGTCGGAGCTGGAGCAGTACGATTTGATCTTAGACCTGTATTGACACTTTGCATGTTTGTTGGTTCGCCGGAGGACATAGCAGGATTTCTTATAAGCTTCTGGGTTAGAGCTCTTTGAAAGTGGCAGCTCTACCCTTTAATTCAGTGCGAATGTTGCCTGTAATCCATAGATTCTGGTTGGGGCATGTCCTTCTGTTGGCACATTATGAAGACAAACCTTCATCTGCTTCTGTTGGCACATTATGAAGACAAACCTTCATCTGCTTCTGTTGGCACATTATGAAGGCAAACCTTCATCTGCTTCTGTTGGCACATTATGAAGACAAACCTTCATCTGCTTCTGTTGGCACATTATGAAGACAAACCTTCATCTGCTTCTGTTGGCACATTATGAAGACAAACCTTCAGGTTCTTCTGTTGGCACATTATGAAGACAAACCTTCAGGTTCTTCTGTTGGCACATTATGAAGACAAACCTTCAGGTTCTTCTGTAGGCACGTTATGAAGACATACCTTCAGGTCCTTCTGTAGGCACGTTATGAAGACAAGTTATTCAGAAAGTATTCAAACGCCTTTATTTTTTCCACATTTTGTTGTGTTACAAAGTGAGATTAAAATGGGTTTGGTTTAGTCATTTTTGTCAACGATCGACACAATGCTCTGTAATTTCAAAGTGGAAGAAAAATTCTAACATTTGTAAAAAAAAAGTAATGAAAAGTAAAACACCAATATATCTTGATTAGATACAGTCAGTATTCAACACCCTGAGTCAATACACGTTAGAATCATCTCTCACAGCGATTACAGCTGTGATCCTTTCTCAGTATGTCTCTAAGAGCTTTGCACATTATTCTTTTTAAAATCCTTCAAGCTCTATCAAATTGGTTGTTGATCATTGCTAGATCCATCCTCAAGTCTTGTATTCATCTCAGTGTCTGGTGGAAAGCAGACTGAACCATTTTGCAAGTGCCTAGCTCCAATCCCTTTCTTTTTATCCTAGTCCTGGGCAATATATAATGTAGACATCACCATGCTTGTGTTGGATTTGGTCCACACTTTATATTCAGGACATTCATTTATTTTGTTACATTTCTTTTGCAGTTTCACTTCTCACTCTGTCATTTAGGTTAGTAATTGTAGTAACTACAATGTTGTTGATCCATCCTCAGTTTTCTCCTATCACAGCCATTGAACTCTGCAACTGTTTTAGAGTCATCATTGGCCTCATGGTGAAATCCCTGATTGATTTCCTTCCTCTCTGGCAACTGAGTTAGGAAGGACCTTGTATCTTTGTCGTGACTGGGTGTATTGGTACACCATCCAATTTGTAATGAATAACTTCACTCTCAAAGGGATATTCAATGTCTGCTTTTTGATTTTCACTCATCTACCAATAGGTGCCCTTCTCTGCGAGGCATTGGAAAATCTCCCTGGTCTTTGTGGTTGAATCTGTGTTTGAAATTCACTGCTCGACTGAGTGACCTTACAGATAATTGTATGCGTTTTCTCATGTTTTATCATTGGAATGTAAATACAAATCTTGGAGACCGTGTGCTTTAGGACCACGCAGACACCGCCGAGCGGTCGGGTCGACAGCTTGGAGTGTTTTTCCGACCCGAAAAAAACAACAATATTTAGCACATTGGTAGACCTGAACTTGTTTAGTTGACTTAGTCTTGCCATAACAAAGGGGTTGAATACTTTTTGACTCAAGCTCAGCTTTTCATTTAAAAAAAAAATGAATTTGTAACAAAAAAACATCTAAAAACCAGAATTCCACTTTGACATTATGGGGTATTAAAACCAGAGACACAAACATCTCAATTTAATCCATGTTAAATTCAGACTGTAACACAACGTTTTAATAATTCAAATGAATACTTGAAGGCACATAACTAGCAAGTCCAGACGAAAGTCCAGACGAAAGTCCAGACGAAAAGTCAAAAAAGTTATATTACAGATCGCAGAAACATGTCAAACGATGTATAGAATCAATCTTTATGATGTTTTTATCATACATCTTTTTCCTTTATAGTGGAAGCCTTAGGAAGTGCAATATGACACCATTTACAATGTATATTGGATAGGCAAAGACTTATAGGCAAAGACAAAAACCTACAAACAAGTTTTCATAACTACAACCTGGAGTCAGACTAGAGATGGACACAATCACATATGGATTGTATCAATGATAAGTAGGCATTTCAATTGGGTAAGAGGTCAGTTATGTGACAGGTGTGTTTTACCAGAACTCACTAGTGTTATTGCCCATGTAGTGGTTGAATCCCAAATGGCATCCTATTCCCTACAATAGTCTACTATGTCAACCAGAGCCCTGAGGACCCTGGGCAAAACTAGTGCAATTTGGGAGGCACCACTATCTGTTTGTAAATCATCTACCTGGGCTATAGCAGGACGTCTATACTATCAGGTGGACTTTGAACCCTGAAACGTTCAAAGTATTGCCAGCCTATATGTTGCAGTTTGCAGTCCCCTGCAGA
The DNA here is from genome assembly GCF_018296145.1 of Oncorhynchus tshawytscha. Classification (NCBI taxonomy): domain Eukaryota; kingdom Metazoa; phylum Chordata; class Actinopteri; order Salmoniformes; family Salmonidae; genus Oncorhynchus; species Oncorhynchus tshawytscha. The sequence goes on along the minus strand of NC_056458.1, from coordinate 50,360,917 downwards.
GCGTCGTTAGTGCTGCATGGACTCTATAACACCGGTAAGCCAACTCGTAATGCATATTCTTATTCACCTACACTCAAGTAGTTTGTTGTTTTGTAATAGTGTAATAAAGCTGTGCAGACAATACTAACTTATTGACACAAGTATATACCATAATGGTGAAGCTTAATGAACTGTTATTTAACTACACGGTGCACGAGTGCAAGACTTGATAGGCTTTCAGGTCAATAAAGCATTTTACGTCTAGAGGTGACGAGTTGGAAAAACAAGTGACTTTTGTCCTCTTTTTCCTCTGTGTAGACACAATGTATTCCCTCTCTCCTTGGGGACACCTCTCGTTTCTAAGTCTGGTGTCATTTCTCCTTCTCCTTCCTGCACCGTCCTGCCATGGAGGAAAAGTCCTGGTCTTTCCTGTCGATGGAAGCCACTGGATCAACATGAAGGTGCTCAATGTTGTGTCTAGCGTTCTGTTAAAGATGGGGTTTTAGGCCTTGACACAATTGAGACATGGATTGTGTCTGTGTGCCATTCAGAGGGTGAAAGTGTAATACAAAATATTTAAGTGCCCTTGAACAGTGTATGGTAGTAGGTGCCAGGCGCACATGTTTCAGTGTGTCAAGAACTGCAACTTACTGTTAACTTAGTTACATTTGACCAAATCCCTCCAGTTACATAGGTTTATATTATTATATATTATGTCGCAGGGCTCGACATACAGGACTGCCCGCTGGCCGGGGGAGGTTATTATTGGAAACTTTCTGGACAGTCAGTCATCCACGGCCTGCTTGGAAAAAATGAAAATAATTATATATATACATACACACATACAGTAACAGTCAAAAGATTGGACACACCTACTCATTCAAGGGTCATTCTTTATTGTTTTACTATTTTCTACATTGTAGAATAATAGTGAAGACATCAAAACTATGAAATAACACATGGAATCATGTAGTAACCAAAAAAGTGTTAAATAAATCAAAATAGATTTTAGATTTTTCAAAGTAGCCACACTTTGCCTTCATAACAGCTTTGCACACTATTGGCATATGAAATATATTTGGATTTGTTTAACACTTTTTTGGTTACTATGTTACCCTGCATCTTGCTACAAATATCAAGTTATGAATAGTTTAATGGTTTTCTGTCAAAATACTTTGTGAGTCAAATCATTCCGTTTTTATTTGCACACAGTATATCATAAGGTGTAAAAAAAAATCCAAACTAAATGTGTAACTAGTACTGAAGTAGTTTTCTGACCGGATACTTTTTTACTTTTACTTGAGTAAATTACAACCTAAGTAACAGTACTTTTACTTAAATACGGATTTTCAGTACTATACCTCTGCCATTGGGCATTTACCGTTATGGTGTTCTGCACAAGTTTTGCTATTTCAAATCAATGATTTCAACCAAGTTAATCAGGCCACACCTCACCACAACCACCGAAGTGGGTTATGGCCCTCCAGGACTGGATTTGAAGAACCCTGCATCTCAATGAGACTACTGTGTATACTGTGCTAACATATGGAGTTGTTTTAAGACGGTCATACTGTGGATCATTTAGCTAATTGATGTTGAATTATAGGACCCTTTTAGGGATAAAAAAATATATATTGAAAAAAGATTTGATAAAATATTGAATTTGGTCTTACTACTTTACTACTATAGCCTATAGCATTGAATAACATTGGCAAAATGACAGCAAAAAATAAGAGGTTTTGAAGTCTTATCTTATTTTAGTTTTTTTTCGACACATATTTAATCCATTCTTTTTGATTTTTGATAGAAATGACATTCGCTTGTATGTGTCAGACGAGTCCCGTGACACTTGTGGAACAAAACAGAGATTTCCATATTTTTCATATTAATTTCTAGGTTGAGACGTTTTCGTGAGAAGACCGACTTTCTCTCATGGTCTGACAAACACTGCTGTAGCTCGGCCAACTTCCACCGCAGATGTGGAAGGCTGACCTATAGGCAGATGCAGTGGATTGAGATCAGCTCATGATATCTCCAGCTTAAACTGACAGATTTTGATGTTTCTTAGATTAAAGGATTAATACCTTTTAAAACGGCACATTGTTGACAGCTCTCCACAACATGCCCCTTTGTGAGCTTACTAACGTCACCAATGTGTAGGTACTGATCGAGGAGCTCCATGCCAGAGGCCACACCATCACAGTGGTCAGACCCTCCACCAGCTGGTACATCACAGAGAAGTCACCTCTATACACCTCTATCACCATCAAGGAGAAAGATAACTTATACAGCTACATCGAAACCTTCCTACAGAATCAACTGAAGGTATGTCTTTAAACATGCCTACAGAAGAACCTGAAGGTATGTCTTCATAACGTGCCTTCAGAAGCAAATGAAGGTTTGATGTGTCTTTATGACTGGTTGATTGGTTGATCCATCTATCCAGCCAGCAAACCGGCCAATCAACCATCCAGCCAGACATCCATTTATTTTGTCAAACAGGCATTCAATCTCTGTTTAATGTCTTAATTCAGGCTCAGAGAGAGGGGATATCGTTGCTGAAGTTCTTCCAACTAACCAAGGAGTTCCTCAGTATGATAGAAGAAGCCCACATCCTGGGCTGCGAGATGCTGGCTCGCATGTTCGACGACAAGAAGCTGATGAAGAGTCTCCAGGACGCTCAGTATGACATGATGCTCACCGACCCTAACCTCGCTGGAGGGCTGCTGATGGCCCACTACCTCAAACTGCCTGTGGTGCTCAACGCCCGTTGGATCACCAGCGGGGAGGGCCATTTTGCCATCGCCCCCTCTCCCCTGTCCTACATCCCGATCACAGGGTCTGGATTCACTGACAAGATGACCTTCGTCCAACGGGTCCAAAACATGCTGCACTACAGCATCATCGTGTATCAGCAGAGGTTCGTAGTTGGGCCGATTTATGACGCAATTTGCGCCAAGTACTTCGAAGGGGGCTGTGACATCATCTCCTTGATCCAGGAAGCTGACATCTGGCTGATGAGGTCTGACTTTGTGTTTGACTTCCCCCGTCCCACCATGCCCAACGTCGTCTACATGGGGGGGTTCCAGTGCAAGCCGGCCCAGCCCCTGCCTCCAGACCTGGAGGAGTTTGTCCAGAGTGCCGGGGAGCATGGGGTGATCATCATGTCTCTGGGGACTCTTGTCAATGCACTTCCTGTTGATATCACAGACCAGATCGCCAGCGTGTTCGCCAAGCTGCCTCAGAAGGTATCCTGATTGTTTTTCATTATTAGCTTTTATATGTAAAAATCTCTGCAATGTAAGTGATGTAAACGAGAAGTTATTTAAAGAGAAATGAATATCTTCTTCATCTTCTATCTAAGGTGATCTGGAGGCACCGGGGCAAGAGGCCCTCCACTCTGGGCAACAACACTCTTCTGGTGGACTGGATGCCCCAGAAAGACCTCCTGGGTCACCCCCAGACCAGAGCCTTTGTGGCCCACGGAGGAACCAACGGGGTCCAGGAGGCCATCTACCACGGCACCCCAGTGCTGGGGATACCCCTGTTCTTTGACCAGTATGACAATCTTCTGCGTCTGCAGGAGAGAGGCGCTGCCAAGATCCTGGAGCTGGCCATGTTCAACGGACCCAGTTTCCAGCAGGCTCTGAACCAGGTGCTCACCCACGCCCCCTACAGGGAGAACATGCAGAGGCTGTCCCGCCTGCACATGGATCAGCCCATCAAGCCCATGGACAAGGCCCTCTTCTGGTTAGAGTTTGTGATGCGACACAAGGGGGCGTCTCACCTCCGTACGTCGGCCAACAGGATGCCCTGGTACTCTTACCACTCTGTGGACGTGCTGCTACTGCTGCTGGCTGCCGGGGGAGGAGTCTTGCTCTTTACTGGGCTCCTGATCAGGATCCTCTGGAGAACCTGCCGGAAGAACAGGAACAAAACCAAACAACACTGACACCAGTTGTAGAATCGCATAAGGCAAACCAAAACTTCTCAGGGCAGACCTGCTTATAGCAGGATATATTGCGTACGGGACAGTTCTACCATATTCCCTAATGTAGTTCTCCTTACACCCACAGTGCCTTCAGAAAGTATTCACATCCCTTGACTTGTTCAACATGTTGATGTGTTACAACCTGAATTTAAAATTGATTTAAAAAAATGTTTAAGCTGACATGTCTTTAGTCAATAAGTTTTCAACCACTTTGTTATGGCAAGCCTAAATATGTTAATGAGTAAAAATGTGCTTAACCAAGTCACATAAGTTGAATGGACTCACTCACATGATTTTTTTATGACTACCTTATCTCTGTACCCCACACATACAATTATCTGTTTTGTCCCTCAGTCGAGCAGTGAATTTCAAACACAGATTCAACCACAAAGACCAGAGAGATTTTCCAGAGATTTTCCAATGCCTCGCAAAGAAGGGCACCTATTGGTAGATGGTTAAAAATAAATAAGACATTGAATATCAATTTGAGCTTGGTGAAGTTATTAATTACACTTTGGATGGTGTATGAGATGGATGGAGATGAATCCAAATGGCGTAGCAGTCAGACGTCTTTGTCCTTGTCTTGTCTCGTCCCATGTGTATATACCCTTTTCTTTGCGTTCTTTTTAATATTTGTCCTAAACCTCAACTTCAAAATACTCTCCTGCAACCCGCCTCACCCAATGTGGTGTTTATTTTTATTTTGGATTTTCTTTTCTTTTTTTCCCTAAAGTATTTCTGTTTACCTACAAACTGGAATACCTCAACTGAAGCTAGCTAGCTAACTAGCTATCAGTCAGCTAACCACTGCTAGCGGTCGTCAGCTAACCTTTGGCTCGGAAAGCTCTCGCCAATTTGTACAACGCCTTTCAAACCAGAGCATACCGGACCTATTTTTCTCTCCATATCCCCGAATTCCTACCACAAACTCTGAACCTTTTCATCTGGATCATCACAGCTAGCTAACCACAACCCGGATGAACTACTCCCGGCTAACGTTTCTGTCCCGGAGCTAGCACCAACTAGCCTGGGGCTAGCCCATGCTAGAACCATCTCCCGGCTCACTCCTGGGCTACAATATCCGGACCCCTTCTATTGCCGGTTCGGGGCACGGAACCCCGCCGATCCTCTACGACTGGAATACCGACAACATCTACCCGAGGATTCCAACAGGCCCCTCAGGCGCGACGCCCGCTGAAGGCCCATTCTGCTAACCTGCTAGGCCTGCTAGCTACCTAGAGCTACTTGGAACCCTACTAATTCCACGACTGGTCTATCGACGTCACCGCACGAGGAGGCAAAAACAAACTTACCCCCATCGCGACGTCCCCCAAAGACTAAATTGCTAGCCCCGGGTCTACTAACTGCTAGCTCACCTGCCCCGGTCTGCTAACTGCTAGCCCCTGCTAACTACTTGCTTGCTAACCCGGTCTGCTAACTGCTAGCTTGTTTATCCCCGGCCTACTAACTGTTAGCGAGTTAGCATCTGCCTGCTAACTGTCTGAATCACCATGTTCCCAGTCAGCCCAACCACTCACTGGACCCATATGTTCACTTGGCTAAGCATGCCTCTCTCTAATATCAATATGCCTTGTCCATTACTGTCCTAGTTAGTGATTAATGTCTTATTTCACTGTAGAGCCTCTAGCCCTGCTCAATATGCCTTAACCAACCATGTTGTTCCACCACCTACATATGCGATGACATCACCTGGTTTAAAGTCTCTAGAGACTATATCTCTCTCTTCATTACTAAATGCCTAGGTTTACCTCCAATGTACTCACATCCTACCTTACCTTTGTCTGTACACTATGCCTTGAATCTATGCTATCGTGCCCAGAAACCTGCTCCTTTTACTCTCTGTTCCGAACGTGCTAGATGGCCAGTTCGTATAGTATTTAGCTATACCCTTATCCTACTCTTCCTCTGTTCCTCTGGTGATGTAGAGTGTAACCCAGGCCTTGTAGTCCACAGCATCACTCCCATTCCCCAGGTGCTCTCATTTGTTGACTTCTGTAACCGTAAAAGCCTTGGTTTCATGCATGTTAACATTAGAAGCCTACTCCCTAAGTTTGTTTTACTCACTGCTTTAGCACACTCTGCCAACCCAGATGTCTTAGCCGTGTCTGAATCCTGGCTTAGGAAAACCACCAAAAACCTTAATCTCCATCGCTAATTATAACATTTTCCGTCAAGATAGAACTGTCAAAGGGGGCTGTGTTGCAATCTACTGCGAAGATAGCCTGCAGAATTCTGTATTACTATCCAAGTCTGTACCCAAACAATTCAAGCTTCTACTTCTAAAAATGCACCTTTCCAGAAACAAGTCTCTCACTGTTGCCGCTTGCTATAGACCTCCCTCTGTCCCCAGCTGTGCCCTCAATACCATATGTGAATTGATTGCCCCCCCCCATCTATCTTCTGAGCTTGTGCTACTAGGTGACCTAAACTGGGACATGCTTAACACCCCGGCTATCCTAAAATCCAAGCTTGATGCACTCAATCTCACAGAAATTATCAATGAACCTACTAGGTACAACTCCAAATCCGTAAACACAGGCACCGTCATAGATGTCATCCTAACTAACCCACCCTTCAAATACACCTCTGCTGTTTTCAATCAAGATCTCAGCAATCACTGCCTCATTGCCTGCATCCATAATGGATCAGCGTTCAAACGGCCTCCACTCATCACTGTCAAACGCACCCTAAAACACTTCTGCGAGCAGGCCTTTCTAATTGACTTGGCCGGGGTATCCTGGAATGACATTGACCTCATCCCGTCAGTAGATGATGCCTGGCTATTCTTTAAAAGTGCCTTCCTCACCATCTTAAATAAGCATGCTCCATACAAAAAAATTTGAACTAGGAATATATATATAGTCCTTGGTTCACTCCAGACCTGTCTGCCCTTGACCAGCACAAAAACATCCTGTGGCATTCTGCATTAGCATCGAATAGCCCCCGTGATATGCAACTTTTCAGGGAAGTTAGGAACAAATATACACAGGCAGTTAGGAAAGCTAAGGCTAGCTTTTTCAAACAGAAATGTGCATCCTGCAGTACAAACTCAAAACTGTTCTGGGACACTGTAAAGTCCATGGAGAATAAGAGCATCTCCTCCCAGCTGCCCACTGCTCTGAGGCTAGGAAACACTGTCACCACCTCCTGGCTACCCCGCAACCCGCCAAAGCCTCCCCCATTTCTCCTTCACCCAAATCCAGATAGATGATGTTCTGAAAGAGCTGCAAAATCTGGAAACCTACAAATCAGCTGGGCTAGACAATCTGGACCCTCTCTTTCTAAAATTTTCAGCCAAAATTGTTGCAACCTCTATTACTAGCCTGTTCAACCTCTCTTTTGTATCGTCTGAGATTCCCAAAGATTGGAAAGCTGCCGCGGACATCCCCCTCTTCAAAGGGGGTGACACTCTAGACCCAAACTGCTACAGACCTATATCTATCCTACCCTGTCTTTCTAAGTTCCTCAAAAGCCAAGTTTACAAACAGATTACCGACCATTTCGAATCTTACCGTACCTTCTCCGCTATGCAATCTGGTTTCAGAGCTGGTCATGGGTGCACCTCAGCCACGCTCAAGGTCCTCAACGACATCATAACCGCCATCGATAAAAGACATTACAGTGCAGCCGTATTCATCGACCTGGCTAAGGCTTTCGACTCTGTCAATCACCACATTCTTATTGGCAGACTCGACAGCCTTGGTTTCTCAAATGATTGCCTCGCCTGGTTTACCAACTATTTCTCAGAAGGAGTTCAGTGTGTCAAATCGGAGGGCCTGTTGTCCGGACCTCTGGCAGTCTCTATGGGGGTGCCACAGGGTTCAATTCTCGGGCCGACTCTTTTCTCTGAATACATCAATTCTGTCGCTCTTGCTGCTGGTGATTCTCTGATCCACCTCTACGCAGACGACACCATTCTGTATATTTCTGGCTCTTCTTTTGACACTGTGTTAACTAACCTCCAGACGAGCTTCAATGCCATACAACTCTCCTTCCGTGGCCTCCAACTGCTCTTAAATGCAAATAAAACTAAATGCATGCTCTTCAACCGATCGGTGCCAGCACCCGCCCACCGCCCGCCCGCCTAGAATCACTACTCTGGACGGCTCTGACTTTCAGTATGTGGACAACTGCAAATACCTAGGTGTCTGATCAGACTGTAAACTCTCCTTCCAGACTCACATTAAGCAACTCTAATCCAAAATTAATTTTAGAATCTGCTTCCTATTTCTAAACAAAGCATCCTTCACTCATGCTGCTAAACATACCCTCAACATCCTTTTTGTCACCAAGGCCAATATACTACCCACCACTGCGACCTGTATGCTCTCTTTTGCTGGCCCTCGCTACATATTCGTCGCCAGACCCACTGGCTCCAGGTCATCAAGAAGTCTTTGCTAGGTGAAGCCCCACCTTATCTCAGCTCACTGGTCACCATAGCAGCACCCACCCGTAGCACGCGCTCCAGCAGGAATTTTTCACTGGCCATCCCCAAAGCCAACTCCTCCTTTGGCCACCTTTCCTTCCAGTGCTCTGCTGCCGATGACTGGAACGAATTGCAAAAATCACTGAAGCTGGAGACATATCTCCCTCACTAACTTTAAGTATCAGCTGTCAGAGCAGCTTACCGATCATTGCACCTGTACATAGCCCATCTGTAAATAGCCCACCCTACTACCTCATCCCCATATTGTTATTTATTTATTATTTTGCTCTTTTCCACCCCAGTATCTCTACTTGCACATTCATCTTCTGCACATCTATCACTCCAGTGTTTAATTGCCAAATTGTCATTTTTTTCCACCACTATGGCCTATTTATTGCCTTACCTCCCTTATCTTACTACATTACACTGTATACAGTCATGCACAAAAGTTTTGAGAATGACACGAATATTAATTTTCACAAAGTCTGCTGACTCAGTTTGTATGATGGACATGTGCATATAGTCCAGAATGTTATGAAGAGTGATTTGCCATGCAAATGAACTGAATCCCCCCAAAAAAACATTTCCACTGCATTTCAGCCCTGCCACAAAAGGACCAGCTGACATCATATGTCAGTGATTCCCTCGCTAACACAGGTGTGAGTGTTGACAAGGACAAGGCTGGAGATCACTCTGTCATGCTGATTAAGTTAGAATAACTGGAAGCTTCAAAAGGAGGGTGATGCTTGGAATCATTGTTCTTCCTCTGTCATCCATGGTTACCTGCAAGGAAACACGTGCAGTCATCATTGCTTTGCACAAAAAAAGGCTTCACAGGCAAGGATATTGCTGACAGTAAGATTGCACCTAAATCAACCATTTATCGGATCATTAACAACTTCAAGGAGAGCGGTTCAATTGTTGTGAAGAAGGCTTCAGGGCGCCCAAGAAATTCCAGCAAGCGCCGGGATCGTCTCCTAAATTTGATTGAGCTGCAGGATCGGGGCACCACCAGTACAGAGCTTGCTCAGAAATGGCAGCAGGCAGGTGTGAGTGCATCTGCACGCACTGTGAGGCAAATACTTTTGGAGCATGGCCTGGTGTCAAGAAGGGCAGCAAAGAAGCCACTTCTCTCCAGGAAAAACATCAGGGACAGACTGATATTCTGCAAAAGGTACAGGGATTGGCCGCCTGAGGACTGGGGTAAAGTCCTTTTCTCTGATGAATCCCCTTTCCGATTGTTTGGGGCATCCGGAAAAAAGCTTGTCTGGAGAAGACAAGGTGAGCGCTACCATCAGTCCTGTGTCATGCCAGCAGTAAAGCATCCTGAGACCATTCATGTGTGGGGTTGCTTCTCAGCCAAGGGAGTGGGCTCACTCACAATTTTGCCTAAGAACACAGCCATGAATAAAGAATGGTACCAACACATCCTTCGAGAGCAACTTCTCCCAACCATCTAGGAACAGTTTGGTGACGAACAATGCTTTTTCCAGCATGATGGAGCACCTTGCCATAAGGCAAAGTGATAACTAAGTGGCTCAGGGAACAAAACATCGATATTTTGGGTCCATGGCCAGGAAACTCCCCAGATCTTAATCCCATTGAGAACTTGTGGTCAATCCTCAAGAGGCGGGTGGACAAACAGACCCACAAATTCTGACAAACTCCAAGCATTGATTATGCAAGAATGGGCTGCCATCAGTCAGGATGTGGCCCAGAGGTTAATTGACAGCATGCCAGGTCGGATTGCAGAGGTCTTGAAAACGAAAGGTCAACACTGCAAATATTGAGTCTTTGCATCAACTTCATGTAATTGTCAATAAAAGCCTTTGACACCTATGAAATGCTTGTAATTATACTTCAGTATTCCATAGTAACATCTGACAAAAATATCTAAAGACACTGAAGCAGCAAACTTTGTGGAAATTTTATGTTTGTGTCATTCTCAAAACTTTTGGCCATGACTGTATAGATTTTTCAATTGTGTTATTGACAGTATATTTGTTTATTATATATATTATATTCCATGTGTTGTTGTTTGTGTCACACTGCTTTGCTTTATCTTGTCCAGGTTCCAGTTGTAAATGAGAACTTGTTCTCAACTGACCTCCCTGGTGAAATAAAGGTGTTCTCAACTAGCCTACCTGGTTAAATAAAGGTGTTCTCAACTGGCCTACCTGGTTAAATAAAGGTGTTCTCAACTGGCCTACCTGGTTAAATAAAGGTGTTCTTAACTGGCCTACCTGGTTAAATAAAGGTGTTCTCAACTTGCCTACCTGGTTAAATAAAGGTGTTCTCAACTGGCCTACCTGGTTAAATAAAGGTGTTCTCAACTGGCCTAACTGGTTAAATAAAGGTGTTCTCAACTAGCCTACCTGGTTAAATAAAGGTGTTCTCAACTAGCCTACCTGGTTAAATAAAGGTGTTCTCAACTAGCCTACCTGGTTAAATAAAGGTGTTCTCAACTTGCCTACCTGGTTAAATAAAGGTGTTCTCAACTGGCCTGCCTGGTTAAATAAAGGTGTTCTCAACTGGCCTCCCTGGTTAAATAAAGGTGTTCTCAACTGGCCTACCTGGTTAAATAAAGGTGTTCTCAACTGGCCTACCTGGTTAAATAAAGGTGTTCTCAACTGGCCTACCTGGTTAAATAAAGGTGTTCTCAACTAGCCTACCTGGTTAAATAAAGGTGTTCTCAACTAGCCTACCTGGTGAAATAAAGGTGTTCTCAACTGGCCTCCCTGGTTAAATAAAGGTGTTCTCAACTAGCCTACCTGGTTAAATAAAGGTGTTCTCAACTAGCCTACCTGGTTAAATAAAGGTGTTCTCAACTGGCCTACCTGGTTAAATAAAGGTGTTCTCAACTAGCCTACCTGGTTAAATAAAGGTGTTCTCAACTGGCCTACCTGGTTAAATAAAGGTGTTCTCAACTGGCCTACCTGGTTAAATAAAGGTGTTCTCAACTAGCCTACCTGGTTAAATAAAGGTGTTCTCAACTAGCCTACCTGGTGAAATAAAGGTGAAATAAAAATAATTTAAAAACACCAAGCACAACAAATCCCCCCCCAGGAGACTGAAAAGATTTGTCATGGGTCCTCAGATCCTCAAAAGATTCTACAGCTGCACCATCGAGAACATCCTGACTGGTTGCATCAACGCCTGGTATGGCAACTGCTCAGCATCTGACCTGGGGCCAAGCTTCCTGCCATCCAGGACCTTTATACTAGGTGGTGTCCATGGAAGGCCCCAAAAAATGGTTTGTCTATGGAGTGTGTGTGGCTGTGTGCTCGATTCAATACAATGATAATTACCGAATCCACTCACTTGAAGGGGTGTCCACATACCTTTTTATATATATAGTGTATTTGTACATATCTGCCTCGTACCCATTGATTCTGTACTGGTACCATTTGTATATTGGCAAGTTATCGTTACTCATTGCACATTTTATGTGTGTGTGTGTGATCAGTATGATGACAGTATCTTTCTGTGAGCAGGTTCGTACAGGATGTAAATTCAACAGTGTTCCCCCCTGTCTCTCTCCCTCCTTCAGCTGACATGAAGGGGAAAGAAAAAACAAACACAGATGTGTTGGATAAAAGAAACAATGGAAGGATACTCCCCTTCCTCTACCTAGTGCAAGGCTCTTTAAATTCTCCTTCAGGCGTAATGTTATCTCTGTCTCTCCTTCAGGCATAACGTTATCTCTGTCTCTCCTTCAGGCATAATGTTATCGCTGTCTCTCCTTCAGGCGTAATGTTATCTCTGTCTCTCCTTCAGGCATAATGTTATCGCTGTCTCTCCTTCAGGCGTAATGTTATCTCTGTCTCTCCTTCAGGCGTAATGTTATCTCTGTCTCTCCTTCAGGCATAATGTTATCTCTGTCTCTCCTTCAGGAATAATGTTATCTCTGTCTCTCCTTCAGGCGTAATGTTATCTCTGTCTCTCCTTCAGGCATAATGTTATCTCTGTCTCTCCTTCAGGCGTAATGTTATCTCTGTCTCTCCTTCAGGCGTAATGTTATCTCTGTCTCTCCTTCAGGCGTAATGTTATCGCTGTCTCTCCTTCAGGCGTAATGTTATCGCTGTCTCTCCTTCAGGCGTAATGTTATCGCTGTCTCTCCTTCAGGCATAATGTTATCTCTGTCTCTCCTTCAGGCATAATGTTATCTCTGTCTCTCCTTCAGGCATAATGTTATCTCTGTCTCTCCTTCAGGCGTAATGTTATCTCTGTCTCTCCTTCAGGCGTAATGTTATCGCTGTCTCTCCTTCGGGCATAATGTTATCTCTGTCTCTCCTTCAGGCATAATGTTATCTCTGTCTCTCCTTCAGGCATAATGTTATCGCTGTCTCTCCTTCAGGCGTAATGTTATCTCTGTCTCTCCTTCAGGCGTAATGTTATCTCTGTCTCTCCTTCAGGCGTAATGTTATCTCTGTCTCTCCTTCAGGCGTAATGTTATCTCTGTCTCTCCTTCAGGCGTAATGTTATCTCTGTCTCTCCTTCAGGCATAATGTTATCTCTGTCTCTCCTTCAGGCGTAATGTTATCTCTGTCTCTCCTTCAGGCGTAATGTTATCTCTGTCTCTCCTTCAGGCATAATGTTATCTCTGTCTCTCCTTCAGGCATAATGTTATCTCTGTCTCTCCTTTAGGTGTAATGTTATCTCTGTCTCTCCTTCAGGCATAATGTTATCTCTGTCTCTCCTTCAGGCATAATGTTATCTCTGTCTCTCCTTCAGGCGTAATGTTATCTCTGTCTCTCCTTCAGGCGTAATGTTATCTCTGTCTCTCCTTCAGGCATAATGTTATCGCTGTCTCTCCTTCAGGCATAATGTTATCTCTGTCTCTCCTTCAGGCGTAATGTTATCTCTGTCTCTCCTTCAGGCGTAATGTTATCGCTGTCTCTCCTTCAGGCGTAATGTTATCTCTGTCTCTCCTTCAGGTATAATGTTATCTCTGTCTCTCCTTCAGGCGTAATGTTATCTCTGTCTCTCCTTCAGGCATAATGTTATCGCTGTCTCTCCTTCAGGCGTAATGTTATCGCTGTCTCTCCTTCAGGCATAATGTTATCGCTGTCTCTCCTTCAGGCGTAATGTTATCGCTGTCTCTCCTTCAGGCATAATGTTATCTCTGTCTCTCCTTCAGGCATAATGTTATCTCTGTCTCTCCTTCAGGCATAATGTTATCTCTGTCTCTCCTTCAGGCATAATGTTATCTCTGTCTCTCCTTCAGGCATAATGTTATCTCTGTCTCTCCTTCAGGCATAATGTTATCTCTGTCTCTCCTTCAGGCATAATGTTATCTCTGTCTCTCCTTCAGGCATAATGTTATCTCTGTCTCTCCTTCAGGCATAATGTTATCTATGTCTCTCCTTCAGGCATAATGTTATCTCTGTCTCTCCTTCAGGCATAATGTTATCTCTGTCTCTCCTTCAGGCATAATGTTATCGCTGTCTCTCCTTCAGGCGTAATGTTATCGCTGTCTCTCCTTCAGGCATAATGTTATCTCTGTCTCTCCTTCAGGCGTAATGTTATCTCTGTCTCTCCTTCAGGCATAATGTTATCTCTGTCTCTCCTTCAGGCATAATGTTATCTCTGTCTCTCCTTCAGGCATAATGTTATCTCTGTCTCTCCCTCTCTCCTAGCCACCCGCTCTGTCTCTCCTTCAGGCATAATGTTATCTCTGTCTCTCCTTCAGGCATAATGTTATCTCTGTCTCTCCTTCAAGCATAATGTTATCTCTGTCTCTCCTTCAGGCATAATGTTATCGCTGTCTCTCCTTCAGGCGTAATGTTATCGCTGTCTCTCCTTCAGGCATAATGTTATCTCTGTCTCTCCTTCAGGCATAATGTTATCTCTGTCTCTCCCTCTCTCCTAGCCACCCGCTCTGTCTCTCCTTCAGGCATAATGTTATCTCTGTCTCTCCTTCAGGCATAATGTTATCTCTGTCTCTCCTTCAGGCATAATGTTATCTCTGTCTCTCCTTCAGGCATAATGTTATCTCTGTCTCTCCTTCAGGCATAATGTTATCTCTGTCTCTCCTTCAGGCATAATGTTATCTCTGTCTCTCCTTCAGGCATAATGTTATCGCTGTCTCTCCTTCAGGCATAATGTTATCTCTGTCTCTCCTTCAGGCATAATGTTATCTCTGTCTCTCCTTCAGGCATAATGTTATCTCTGTCTCTCCCTCTCTCCTAGCCACCCGCTCTGTCTCTCCTTCAGGCATAATGTTATCTCTGTCTCTCCTTCAGGCATAATGTTATCTCTGTCTCTCCTTCAGGCATAATGTTATCGCTGTCTCTCCTTCAGGCGTAATGTTATCTCTGTCTCTCCCTCTCTTTTCTACTGTGATGGCAACACTCTCAGGGTTGTACTGATATTGGCACAAAGTCATCAGATTTTCCATTGACCCCCCCATTGAAAATGTGTTTTTACAGAAGCTGATGCAAAACAATGTTGGTAACACTTCACATAGAAAAGATGAGAGAGAGAGACAGGAGGGAGTTAAAGGGTGGGAGATTAAAAGAGCCTCTCCCTTGCCCTAGGTGAATGTGCAGGAAAGGGAACAGCCTAAGATCACCATGTGTAATGCCAAGCGTCGGCTGGAGTGGTGTAAAGCTCACTGCCATTGGACTCTAGAGCAGTGGAAACACGTTCTCTGGAGTGATGAATCACGCTTCACCATCTGGCAGTCCAACGGACGAATCTGGGTTTGGCTGATGCCAGGAGAATGCTACCTACCCCAATGCATAGTGCCAACTGTGAAGTTTGGTGGAGGAGGAATAATGGTCTGGGACTGTTTTTCACGGTTCAGGCCCCTTAGTTCCAGTGAAGGGAAATCTTAACGCTACAGCATACAATGACATTCTAGACGATTCTGTGCTTCCATGTTTGTGGCAATAGTTCGGGCAGGGCCCTTTCCTGTTTCAGCATGACAATGCCCCCGTGCACAAAGCGAGGGCTATACAGAAATGGTTTGTCGTTATCGTTGTGGAAGAACTTGAATGGCACAGAGTCCTGACCTCAACCCCATCGAACACCTTTGGGATGCATTGGAACACTGACTGCGAGCCAGGCCTAATCGCTCAACATTGGTGCCCGACCTCACTAATGCTCTTGTGGCTGAATGGAAGCAAGTCCCCGCAGCAATGTTCCAACATCTAGTGGAAAGCCTTCCCAGAAGAGTGGAGGCTGTTATAGCAGAAAAGGGGGGAACAACTCCATATTAATGCCCATGAGTTTGGAATGAGATATTCGATGAGCAGGTGTCCATATACTTTTGGTCGTGTAGTGTATATCCTGAACAAAAATATAAACACAAGATGCAAAGTGTTGGTCCCATGTTTCATGAGCTGAAATAAAAGATCCCAGAAATGTTCCATACGCACAACATGTGTATTTCTCTCAAATGTTATTTCTCACACGTGTTTACGTCCCTGTTCGTGAGTATTTCTCCTTTGCCAAGATAATCCATCCACCCGACAGGTGGCATATCAAAAAGCTGATTAAACAGCATGATCATTACACAGGTGCACCTTGTGCTGGGGACAATAAAAAGCTATTCTAAAATGTGCCGTTTTGTCACACAACACAATGCCACTTTTGAGTGTGCCATTGGCATGCTGACTGCAGGAATGTCCACCGGAGCTGTTGCAAGAGAATTCGATGTTAACGTCGTTTTACAGAATTTGGCAGTACGACCAACCGGCTTCACAACCACAGACCAGGTGTAACTACGCCAGACCAGGACCTCTAAATCTAGCATCTTCACCTGCGGGATCGTCTGAGACCAGTCTCCCAGACAGTTTATGCAACTGTGGGTTTAAACAACGGAATAATTTCTGCACAAATCGTCAGAAACCGTCTCAGGGAAGCTCATTTGCTCGTTGTCCTCACCAGGGTCTTGACCTGACTGCAGTTCGGCAAACAACAGTGGAAAGTGTGGGTGAACAGTTTGCTGATGTCAAAGTTGTGAACAGAGTGCCCCATGGTGGTGGTGGGGTTATGGTATGCGATAAGGTATATGATATAACATAGGATATGACATAAGCTACGGACAATGAACATAATGGAAATTTGAATAACGTGATATCGTTACGAGATTCTGAGGCCCATTGTCGTGTCATCCACCGCCATCACCTCATGTTTCAGCATGATAATGCACGGCCCCATGTCGCAAGGATCTGTACACTATTCCTGGAGGCCAAAGAATGTTCCAGTTCTTCCATGGCCTGCATACTCACCAGACATGTCACCCATTGAGCATGTTTGGGATGCTCTGGAGCGACGTGTACGACAGCGTGTTCCAGTTTCCTCCCAATATCCAGCAACTTCACACAGCCATTGAAGAGGAGTGGGACAACATTCCCCAGGCCACAATCAACAGTCGGATCAACTCGATGTGAAGGAGATGTGTCGTGCTGCATGAGGCAAATGGTGGTCACACCAGATACTGACTGGTTTTCTGATCCACGCCCTTACTGTTTTTTGAAGGTATCTGTGACCAACAAATGCACATCTGTATTCCCAATCATGTGAAATCCATAAATTAGGGCATAATTTATTTATTTCAATTGACTGATTTCCTTATGTGTAACTCAGTAAAATCATTGATATTGTTTCATGTTGCATTTATAGTTTTTGTTCAATAGAAATAATCGGTACTTACTAAGCTAACAACAACAAAAAAGTTCATTTGATCAATAAAATATTTACAATTTTACAAGAGTTCTCTGGCTAGGTAACCTCACATCGCCATGGCAACCATGGAACTCAGGATGACAACATAGTGTTACTGTAGTGAAGGAAACATAACCTTTATGTGTTTACCTCAGCTATATACGTTCTCAGCTGAAAGCTGAATTACAGTGTACAGACACAAAGGAAAGGAAGCAGTTTGGGACTGGAGTGAACATAGTTAGTCTCTGAGCGGAGGGGGAGGATTGCTGTTGCAGATGGCTAATTCCCGGTCAGTCAGCCGCACATCTGTCAGCCAAACACGGACAGGTCCGGAGCGTCAAACCAATGCTTCTCACCATCCGTGACATCCTGCCTGCTTCTCCCAATTGTCACTTGACTTAGTAGATGTAGCCATTAGCCATTAGCCATGTATCTCCAACAACTTGGGTGACGCCACTTTAGCAGACGGGTCATTTCGATGGAGAATCATCATACTTCTCCGGAAGGGACAGTTGGGCATCGCTGACCTGGGCGGATGGCTGGGTTGGCTGGGGGACTGGCTCACTGTGAATACCCGTGGTAGGAGGCCCTCTGATAGGGATATGGAGAGCCTTGCTGGCGGAGAACGTGGAGGGGCTCCTCCATGGCCGTTGCTAGATGTGTCAGCTGGTTGTGGTGTTGGTGGAGTAGACTGTCTGGAAGATGGTTTTATCCTCGGCTGCTTCCATATATTCTCTAACGTAATTCGCCAGGAGTCAGGAAGTGAGGTAGTATTCTGTAACGTAATACCCCGGGAGTCAGGAAGTGAGGTAGTATTCTGTAACGTAATTCGCCAGGAGTCAGGAAGTGAGGTAGTATTCTGTAACGTAATACGCCGGGAGTCAGGAAGTGAGGTAGTATTCTGTAACGTAATACGCCGGGAGTCAGGAAGTGAGGTAGTATTCTGTAACGTAATACGCCGGGAGTCAGGAAGTGAGGTAGTATTCTGTAACGTAATACGCCGGGAGTCAGGAAGCAGGAGCAGAAGGTGAGTTTAATAATGAAACGATACAAAAGAACATAACATGAGAAGCTTACTGAACATAAAAGAAGACAATACTAACTAGTGACTGATGTCTACTGAGGGCTAAATAAAGAGGGAGAAATCAAGGAGATAAAATGGGGAGCAGGTATAATGATGGAGCAGGTGTGTGTAATGACGGAGCAGGTGTAATGATAGAGCAGGTGAAATGATGGAGCAGGTGTAATGATAGAGCAGGTGAAATGATGGAGCAGGTGTAATGATGGAGCAGGTGTGTGTAATGATGGAGCAGGTGTAATGACGGAGCAGGTGTAATGACGGAGCAGGTGTAATGATAGAGCAGGTGAAATGATGGAGCAGGTGTAATGATGGAGCAGGTGTGTGTAATGATGGAGCAGGTGTAATGTCGGAGCAGGTGTAATGACGGAGCAGGTGTGTGTAATGACGGAGCAGGTGTGTGTAATGATGGAGCAGGTGTGTGTAATGACAGAGCAGGTGTGTGTAATGATGGAGCAGGTGTGTGTAATGATGGAGCAGGTGTGTGTAATGATGGAGCAGGTGTAATGAGAGTTAGAGCCCCTCTCCTACCCACTAAGAGTTAGAGCCCCCTCCTACCCACTAAGAGTTAGAGCCCCCTCCCCTACCCACTAAGAGTTAGAGCCCCTCTCCTACCCACTAAGAGTTAGAGCCCCTCTCCTACCCAGTAAGAGTAAGAGCCCCCTTTCCTACCCACTAAGAAGGCGAGGTCAGTACAGGTGCATCAAAGCTGGGACCGAGAGACTGAAAAACAGCTTCTATCTCAAGGCCATCAGACTGTTAAACAGCCACCACTAACATTGAGTGGCTACTGCCAACACACTGTCAATGACACTGACTCTACTCCAGCCACTTTAATCATGGGAATCGATGGGAAATGATGTAAATATATCACTAGCCACTTTAAACAATGCTACCTTATATAATGTTACTTACCCTACATTGTTCATCTCATATGCATACGTTGATACTGTACTCTATATCATCGACTGCATCCTTATGTAATACATGTATCACTAGCCACTTTAACTATGCCACTTGGTTTACATACTTATCTCATATGTATATACTGTACTCGATATCATCTACTGTATCTTGCCTATGCTGCTCTGTACCATCACTCATTCATATATCCTTATGTACATATTCTTTATCCCCTTACACTGTGTATGACAGTAGTTTTTTTGGAATTGTTAGTTAGATTACTTGCTCGTTATTACTGCATTGTCGGAACTAGAAGCACAAGCATTTCGCTACACTCGCATTAACATCTGCTAACCATGTGTATGTGACAAATAAAATTTGATTTGATTTGATTTGATTTGAAGAGTTAGAGCCCCCTCTCCTACCCACTAGGAGTTAGAGCCCCCTCTCCTACCCACTAGGAGTTAGAGCCCCCTCTCCTACCCACTAAGAGTTACAGCCCCGTCTCCTACCCACTAAGAGTTACAGCCCCTCTCCTACCCACTAGGAGTTAGAGCCCCCTCTCCTACCCACTAGGAGTTAGAGCCCCCTCTCCTACCCACTAAGAGTTACAGCCCCCTCTCCTACCCACTAAGAGTTAGAGCCCCCTCTCCTACCCACTAAGAGTTAGAGCCCCCTCTCCTACACACTAAGAGTTAGAGCCGCCTCTCCTACCCACTAAGAGTTAGAGCCCCTCTTCTACCCACTAGGAGTTAGAGCCCCCTCTCCTACCCACTAGGAGTTAGAGCCCCCTCTCCTACCCACTAAGAGTTACAGCCCCGTCTCCTACCCACTAAGAGTTACAGCCCCCTCCTACCCACTAGGAGTTAGAGCCCCCTCTCCTACCCACTAGGAGTTAGAGCCCCCTCTCCTACCCACTAAGAGTTACAGCCCCTCTCCTACCCACTAAGAGTTAGAGCCCCCTCTCCTACACACTAAGAGTTACAGCCCCCTCTCCTACCCACTAAGAGTTACAGCCCCCTCTCCTACCCACTAAGAGTTAGAGCCCCCTCTCCTACACACTAAGAGTTAGAGCCGCCTCTCCTACCCACTAAGAGTTAGAGCCCCCTCTCCTACCCACTAGGAGTTAGAGCCCCCTCTCCTACCCACTAGGAGTTAGAGCCCCCTCTCCTACCCACTAGGAGTTACAGCCCCCTCTCCTACCCACTACTAACCTAATCTCAACACCACCTGGAGCGCTAACCAAAATACAGAGGGTGGTCCGCCCAGGTCTTAACCTAGTGTGCATAGACAGTAAATACTCCAGGTTATGTATGCCCGCAGGCCTCTTGCCTAAACACTCCCAAGGTCCCTTAGAATAAATGAAACAGAATAATTGACCAAACTTGGTGAACTATTTAAATAAACCAAAAAACATTAAGTCCTACAGCGTACACATAACCCTACCGGAGCGGCTACACTTTCTGACCAACACAGGAAGCTCCCTCCTAACGAAGGAACACTGGCTTTTCAAGCTGCAGAAGGAGTCGGTAATTATTGATGAGCCAGCTGTTTCCCCTGACGAGAGGGCGGGGTCAGAGCTCCAATCCACAATGGGGCCGACCAATCAGAGGCATGAAATCCAGGAAGCCTTCCTGAAATACACACACACACACACACACACAAACCCACAACAACACAGAAACCGGGGAACGTAACAGTAAAGATAATATTAAATTGATTTATTAGACGTTTTAAATGTAGATGTTCCAAAAGGCATCAGCGGTTTGTATGCTGTTTTTATTCGTGGAGAACTGGAGATGCTAAACTTGTTAATTTTAATGAATTGTAAATTACCGTGAGAATGGCAGTCTTTTGCATGACAATAACCAGCTGACAGAATTTCATGAGCACCACAGTTGTAACTCTGCCCGTCTTTTTTATCACGTCCCTCTGTTTTCTGTTTCCTGTTGTGTCTGGAATGGATTGGAGTCAGAGATGTCAAACTCACATTAAAAGGTCAAGGGTTAAGGGGTCAGGTCACATACATATCATCACATGATGAATTTTGTATTCCCTTTTGTAAATATGAACCCTTTCTACCCTGAGGGGTTAAACACTAACACAGCCTTTTATGAAAATGCTGTGTTAAGGGGGCCAATACAAATAGTCCGGGTTGCCATTTGATTAGCTTTATGGTTTGGGGGGGTTGGAAGCTGTCCAGAAGCCTCCTGGATCAAGACTTGGCACTCCGGTACCGCTTTTCGTGCGGTAGCAGAGAGAACAGTCCACGACCAGGGAGGCTGGAGTCCTTGACAATTCCTAGGTCCTTCCTCTGACACCACCTGGTATAGAGGTCCTGGATGGCAGGAAGCTTGGCCCCGGTGGTGTACAGGGCCGGATACTCAATACTTGCGGTCGGAGGCCGAGCAGTTGCCATACCCGGCAGTGATGCAACCCGTCAGGATGCTCTCGATGGTGCAGCTGTAAAACCTTTTGAGGATCCAAGGACCCATGCCAAATCTCTTCAGTCTTCTGAGGGGAATAGGTTTTGTCGTGCCCTCTTCACGACTGTCTTGGTGTGCTTCGACCATGATAGTTTGTTGGTGATGTGGACACCAAGGAACTTGAAGCTCTCAACCTGCTCCACTACAGCCCTGTTTATGTGAATGGGGGCATGCTCGGTCCTCCTTTTCCTGTAGTCCACGATCATCTCCTTTGTCTTGGTCACGTTGAGGCAGAGGTTGTTGTCCTGTCACCACACGGTCAAGTCGCTGACATTCTCCCTATAGGCTGTCTCATCGTTATCGGTGATCAGGCCTACAACTGTTTTGTCATCAGCAAACTTAATGATGGTGTTGGAGTCATGCTTGGCCGTGCAGTCATGAGTGAACAGGGAATACAGGAGGGGACTGAGCACGCACCCCTGAGGTTCACCCATATTGAGGGTCAGCATGGCAGATGTGTTGTTACCTACCCTTACAACCTCGAGGCGGCCTGTCAGGAAGTCCAGGATCCAGTTGCAAAGGGAGGTGTTTAGTCCCAGGGTCCTTAGCTTAGTGATGAGCTTTGAGGGCCACTATGGTGTTGAATGCTGAGCTGTTACCATAAATGTTATCTCTGCAAACATTGGGGGCGGGGGGGATTCTGCATCTTCTGCTGTATAGCGACATGTACAATAGTGGGGCTCAGGTTGAATCCCTAAACTTTGTTGTTCTTTTTTAATCAGATGGATGACACCACATAAACAGTATGTGTATCAGACTGTGGTTAATGAATCACACAGATTGTTAGTGGAGAACGACAGCCATCATCTGAAATGTAACATGATGGTAAAGGGAGTATAACTATGCCCATATTGCAATGATCTAATATAGGTTTAATGTAGATAGATGGGGTGTTGCATATAAGCACAGACACTACATTTGGATGTGAAGTGAATGAGGACATTGTTGTTTTTGATTCATTTTAAGACAATACATTTGTTCCATAAATCATGGTTGGTTTTGAAACATTGCATATTCATTATTTTATCATTGGAGAGTTTGTGTCATAGTTTGTGTGGAAAACTAGGAAGCGATGCCCAGCCTTAGTAATTGTGTTGTCAGGCTGTGCCAGAAAGAACACATTTATTTGGAATGTTCTGTTGCTTTGGTTGTCTTGGGTGCCATGACAACAACTGGTTGGAGTGACACTTAATCCCAGAATGCTATTCTTGACTTGAAAGGCTGTTTCAAGTTAATGAAATCGAACAACCAATTATGCCAGAAATATCTAGTATGCAAAGATTCATCATTTAGATTTTATATAAATTGTTCAACTCTGAATATGACAGCAATGAGGTAAGAGTGCCAGTACCTACATGATGTTTACAATCCTGCCAGTTTACAATTCCCTGTTCTACTATTTAATTGAGTGATTAATGTCATTGATTGGCCATAGTTAGAACAACTAGACTCTGGTTAAAAGAGAACTTTAAAAAACAGCAGATACATTGGTCTCCCTGATCTGGAGATTGCCTATGCATTGAAGGTTATTTCCTTCAGAGAACAGGTTTCCCTTTATGTTCCAGAATCAATTAAATTTATTTATATAGCCCTTTGTACATCAGCTGATATCTCAAAGTGCTGTACAGAAACGCAGCCTAAAACCCCAAACAGCAAGCAATGCAGGTGTAGAAGCACGGTGGCTAGGAAAAACTCCCTAGAAAGGCCAAAACCTAGGAAGAAACCTAGAGAGGAAACAGGCTATGAGGGGTGGCCAGTCCTCTTCTGGCTGTGCCAGGTGGAGATTATAACAGAACATGGCCAAGATGTTCAAATGTTCATAAATGACCAGCATGGTTGAGTAATAATAAGGCAGAACAGTTGAAACTGGAGCAGCAGCACGGCCAGGTGGACTGGGGACAGCAAGGAGTCATCATGTCAGGTAGTCCTGGAGCATGGTCCTAGGGCTCAGGTCCTCCGAGAGAGAGAAAGAAAGAGAGAATTAGAGAGAGCACACTTAAATTCACACAGGACACCGAATAGGACAGGAGAAGTACTCCAGATATAACAAACTGACCCTAGCCCCCCGACACAAACTACTGCAGCATAAATACTGGAGGCTGAGACAGAATCCATGGTATTTGTGTTCTAGAATCCCTGTCCCTTGGTGACAGATGAACCCATGGTCTTTGTGTTCTAGAAACCTTGGTCTTTGAGTTCTAGAACCCCTGGTGTCTTGTGAAGATAAGATCCCCTGGTCTTTGTGTTCTAGAACCCCTGGTCTCTACTGAAGAGAAGATCCCCTTGTCTTTGTGTTCCAGAACCCCTGGTCTCTACTGAAGAGAAGATCCCCTTGTCTTTGTGTTCCAGAACCCCTGGTCTCTACTGAAGTGAAGATCCCCTTGTCTTTGTGTTCCAGAACCCCTGGTCTCTACTGAAGAGAATATCCCCTGATCTTTGTATTCTAGAACCCCTGGTCTCTACTGAAGAGAAGATCCCCTTGTCTTTGTGTTCCAGAACCCCTGGTCTCTAGTGAAGAGAAGATCCCCTTGTCTTTGTGTTCCAGAACCCCTGGTCTCTACTGAAGTGAAGATCCCCTTGTCTTTGTGTTCCAGAACCCCTGGTCTCTACTGAAGAGAAGATCCCGTGGTCTTTGTGTTCTAGAACCCCTGGTCTCTACTGAAGAGAAGATCCCCTTGTCTTTGTGTTCTAGAACCCCTGGTCTCTACTGAAGAGAAGATCCCCTTGTCTTTGTGTTCCAGAACCCCTGGTCTCTAGTAAACAGAAGATCCCCTTGTCTTTGTGTTCCAGAACCCCTGGTCTCTAGTGAAGAGAAGATCCCCTTGTCTTTGTGTTCCAGAACCCCTGGTCTCTACTGAAGAGAACATCCCCTGGTCTTTGTGTTCCAGAACCCCTGGTCTCTACTGAAGAGAATATCCCCTGGTCTTTGTGTTCCAGAACCCCTGGTCTCTAGTAAACAGAATATCCCCTGGTCTTTGTGTTCCAGAACCCCTGGTCTCTAGTAAACAGAAGATCCCCTTGTCTTTGTGTTCTAGAACCCCTGGTCTCTACTGAAGAGAAGATCCCCTTGTCTTTGTATTCCAGAACCCCTGGTCTCTACTGAAGAGAAGATCCCCTTGTCTTTGTGTTCCAGAACCCCTGGTCTCTACTGAAGAGAAGATCCTCTTGTCTTTGTGTTCCAGAACCCCTGCACTCTACTGAAGAGAATATCCCCTGGTCTTTGTGTTCCAGAACCCCTGGTCTCTACTGAAGAGAAGATCCCCTTGTCTTTGTGTTCCAGAACCCCTGGTCTCTACTGAAGAGAAAATCCCCTGGTCTTTGTGTTCCAGAACCCCTGCTCTCTACTGAAGATAATATCCCCTGGTCTTTGTGTTCCAGAACCCTGGTCTCTACTGAAGAGAAGATCCCCTTGTCTTTGTGTTCCAGAACCCCTGGTCTCTACTGAAGAGAAGATCCCCTTGTCTTTGTGTTCCAGAACCCCTGGTCTCTACTGAAGAGAAGATCCTCTTGTCTTTGTGTTCCAGAACCCCTGCTCTCTACTGAAGAGAATATCCCCTGGTCTTTGTGTTCCAGAACCCCTGGTCTCTACTGAAGAGAAGATCCCCTTGTCTTTGTGTTCCAGAACCCCTGGTCTCTACTGAAGAGAAAATCCCCTGGTCTTTGTGTTCCAGAACCCCTGCTCTCTACTGAAGATAATATCCCCTGGTCTTTGTGTTCCAGAACCCCTGGTCTCTACTGAAGAGAATATCCCCTGGTCTTTGTGTTCCAGAACCCCTGGTCTCTACTGAAGAGAACATCCCCTGGTCTTTGTGTTCCAGAACCCCTGGTCTCTACTGAAGAGAAGATCCCCTTGTCTTTGTGTTCCAGAACCCATGGTCTCTAATAAACAGAAGATACCCTGGTCTTTGTGTTCTAGAACCCCTGGTCTCTAGTAAACAGAAGATCCCCTGGTCTTTGTGTTCCAGAACCCCTGGTTTCTAGTGAAGAGAATATCCCCTTGTCTTTGTGTTCTAGAACCCCTGGTCTCTAGTGAAGAGAAGATCCCCTTGTCTTTGTGTTCCAGAACCCCTGGTCTCTACTGAAGAGAAGATCCCCTTGTCTTTGTGTTCCAGAACCCCTGGTCTCTACTGAAGAGAAGATCCCCTGGTCTTTGTGTTCCAGAACCCCTGGTCTCTACTGAAGAGAAGATCCCCTTGTCTTTGTGTTCCAGAACCCCTGGTCTCTAGTAAACAGAAGATCCCCTTGTCTTTGTGTTCCAGAACCCCTGGTCTCTACTGAAGAGAACATCCCTGGTCTTTGTGTTCCAGAACCCCTGGTCTCTACTGAAGAGAAGATCCCCTGGTCTTTGTGTTCCAGAACCCCTGGTCTCTACTGAAGAGAAGATCCCCTTGTCTTTGTGTTCCAGAACCCCTGGTCTCTAGTGAAGAGAAGATCCCCTTGTCTTTGTGTTCCAGAACCCCTGGTCTCTACTGAAGAGAACATCCCTGGTCTTTGTGTTCCAGAACCCCTGGTCTCTACTGAAGAGAAGATCCCCTTGTCTTTGTGTTCCAGAACCCCTGCTCTCTACTGAAGAGAATATCCCTGGTCTTTGTGTTCCAGAACCCCTGGTCTCTAGTGAAGAGAAGATCCCCTTGTCTTTGTGTTCTAGAACCCCTGGTCTCTAGTGAAGAGAAGATCCCCTTGTCTTTGTGTTCCAGAACCCCTGGTCTCTACTGAAGAGAAGATCCCCTTGTCTTTGTGTTCCAGAACCCCTGGTCTCTACTGAAGAGAAGATCCCCTTGTCTTTATGTTCCAGAACCCCTGGTCTCTACTGAAGAGAAGATCCCATTGTCTTTGTGTTCCAGAACCCCTGGTCTCTAGTAAACAGAAGATCCCCTTGTCTTTGTGTTCCAGAACCCCTGGTCTCTAGTGAAGAGAATATCCCCTTGTCTTTGTGTTCCAGAACCCCTGGTCTCTACTGAAGAGAAGATCCCCTTGTCTTTGTGTTTCAGAACCCCTGGTCTCTACTGAAGAGAAGATCACCTTGTCTTTGTGTTCTAGAACCCCTGGTCTCTACTGAAGAGAAGATCCCCTTGTCTTTGTGTTCTAGAACCCCTGGTCTCTACTGAAGAGAAGATCCCCTTGTCTTTGTGTTCCAGAACCCCTGGTCTCTAGTAAACAGAAGATCCCCTTGTCTTTGTGTTCCAGAACCCCTGGTCTCTAGTGAAGAGAAGATCCCCTTGTCTTTGTGTTCCAGAACCCCTGGTCTATACTGAAGAGAACATCCCCTGGTCTTTGTGTTCCAGAACCCCTGGTCTCTACTGAAGAGAATATCCCCTGGTCTTTGTGTTC
Source organism: Oncorhynchus tshawytscha (assembly GCF_018296145.1). Taxonomy (NCBI): domain Eukaryota; kingdom Metazoa; phylum Chordata; class Actinopteri; order Salmoniformes; family Salmonidae; genus Oncorhynchus; species Oncorhynchus tshawytscha. The sequence continues at coordinate 50,334,029 of NC_056458.1, read as the reverse complement.
CAGAACCCCTGGTCTCTACTGAAGAGAAGATCCCCTTGTCTTTGTGTTCCAGAACCCCTGGTCTCTACTGAAGTGAAGATCCCCTGGTCTTTGTGTTCCAGAACCCCTGGTCTCTACTGAAGAGAATATCCCCTGGTCTTTGCGTTCCAGAACCCCTGGTCTCTACTGAAGAGAATATCCCCTGGTCTTTGTGTTCCAGAACCCCTGGTCTCTAGTAAACAGAAGATCCCCTTGTCTTTGTGTTCTAGAACCCCTGGTCTCTACTGAAGAGAAGATCCCCTTGTCTTTGTGTTCCAGAACCCCTGGTCTCTACTGAAGAGAAGATCCCCTTGTCTTTGTGTTCCAGAACCCCTGCTCTCTACTGAAGAGAATATCCCCTGGTCTTTGTGTTCCAGAACCCCTGGTCTCTACTGAAGAGAAGATCCCCTTGTCTTTGTGTTCCAGAACCCCTGGTCTCTACTGAAGAGAAAATCCCCTGGTCTTTGTGTTCCAGAACCCCTGCTCTCTACTGAAGAGAATATCCCCTGGTCTTTGTGTTCCAGAACCCCTGGTCTCTACTGAAGAGAATATCCCCTGGTCTTTGTGTTCCAGAACCCCTGGTCTCTACTGAAGAGAACATCCCCTGGTCTTTGTGTTCCAGAACCCCTGGTCTCTACTGAAGAGAAGATCCCCTTGTCTTTGTGTTCCAGAACCCATGGTCTCTAATAAACAGAAGATACCCTGGTCTTTGTGTTCTAGAACCCTGGTCTCTAGTAAACAGAAGATCCCCTGGTCTTTGTGTTCCAGAACCCCTGGTTTCTAGTGAAGAGAATATCCCCTTGTCTTTGTGTTCTAGAACCCCTGGTCTCTAGTGAAGAGAAGATCCCCTTGTCTTTGTGTTCCAGAACCCCTGGTCTCTACTGAAGAGAAGATCCCCTTGTCTTTGTGTTCCAGAACCCCTGGTCTCTACTGAAGAGAAGATCCCCTGGTCTTTGTGTTCCAGAACCCCTGGTCTCTACTGAAGAGAAGATCCCCTTGTCTTTGTGTTCCAGAACCCCTGGTCTCTAGGAAACAGAAGATCCCCTTGTCTTTGTGTTCCAGAACCCCTGGTCTCTACTGAAGAGAACATCCCCTGGTCTTTGTGTTCCAGAACCCCTGGTCTCTACTGAAGAGAAGATCCCTGGTCTTTGTGTTCCAGAACCCCTGGTCTCTACTGAAGAGAAGATCCCCTTGTCTTTGTGTTCCAGAACCCCTGGTCTCTAGTGAAGAGAAGATCCCCTTGTCTTTGTTTTCCAGAACCCCTGGTCTCTACTGAAGAGAACATCCCCTGGTCTTTGTGTTCCAGAACCCCTGGTCTCTACTGAAGAGAAGATCCCCTTGTCTTTGTGTTCCAGAACCCCTGCTCTCTACTGAAGAGAATATCCCATGGTCTTTGTGTTCCAGAACCCCTGGTCTCTAGTGAAGAGAAGATCCCCTTGTCTTTGTGTTCTAGAACCCCTGGTCTCTAGTGAAGAGAAGATCCCCTTGTCTTTGTGTTCCAGAACCCCTGGTCTCTACTGAAGAGAAGATCCCCTTGTCTTTGTGTTCCAGAACCCCTGGTCTCTACTGAAGAGAAGATCCCCTTGTCTTTGTGTTCCAGAACCCCTGGTCTCTACTGAAGAGAAGATCCTCTTGTCTTTGTGTTCCAGAACCTCTGCTCTCTACTGAAGAGAATATCCCTGGTCTTTGTGTTCCAGAACCCCTGGTCTCTACTGAAGAGAAGATCCCCTTGTCTTTGTGTTCCAGAACCCCTGGTCTCTACTGAAGAGAAAATCCCTGGTCTTTGTGTTCCAGAACCCCTGCTCTCTACTGAAGAGAATATCCCCTGGTCTTTGTGTTCCAGAACCCCTGGTCTCTACTGAAGAGAATATCCCCTGGTCTTTGTGTTCCAGAACCCCTGGTCTCTACTGAAGAGAACATCCCCTGGTCTTTGTGTTCCAGAACCCCTGGTCTCTACTGAAGAGAAGATCCCCTTGTCTTTGTGTTCCAGAACCCATGGTCTCTAATAAACAGAAGATACCCTGGTCTTTGTGTTCTAGAACCCCTGGTCTCTAGTAAACAGAAGATCCCCTGGTCTTTGTGTTCCAGAACCCCTGGTTTCTAGTGAAGAGAATATCCCCTTGTCTTTGTGTTCTAGAACCCCTGGTCTCTAGTGAAGAGAAGATCCCCTTGTCTTTGTGTTCCAGAACCCCTGGTCTCTACTGAAGAGAAGATCCCCTTGTCTTTGTGTTCCAGAACCCCTGGTCTCTACTGAAGAGAAGATCCCCTGGTCTTTGTGTTCCAGAACCCCTGGTCTCTACTGAAGAGAAGATCCCCTTGTCTTTGTGTTCCAGAACCCCTGGTCTCTAGTAAACAGAAGATCCCCTTGTCTTTGTGTTCCAGAACCCCTGGTCTCTACTGAAGAGAACATCCCCTGGTCTTTGTGTTCCAGAACCCCTGGTCTCTACTGAAGAGAAGATCCCCTGGTCTTTGTGTTCCAGAACCCCTGGTCTCTACTGAAGAGAAGATCCCCTGGTCTTTGTGTTCCAGAACCCCTGGTCTCTACTGAAGAGAAGATCCCCTTGTCTTTGTGTTCCAGAACCCCTGCTCTCTACTGAAGAGAATATCCCCTGGTCTTTGTGTTCCAGAACCCCTGGTCTCTAGTGAAGAGAAGATCCCCTTGTCTTTGTGTTCTAGAACCCCTGGTCTCTAGTGAAGAGAAGATCCCCTTGTCTTTGTGTTCCAGAACCCCTGGTCTCTACTGAAGAGAAGATCCCCTTGTCTTTGTGTTCCAGAACCCCTGGTCTCTACTGAAGAGAAGATCCCCTTGTCTTTGTGTTCCAGAACCCCTGGTCTCTACTGAAGAGAAGATCCCCTTGTCTTTGTGTTCCAGAACCCCTGGTCTCTAGTAAACAGAAGATCCCCTTGTCTTTGTGTTCCAGAACCCCTGGTCTCTAGTGAAGAGAAGATCCCCTTGTCTTTGTGTTCCAGAACCCCTGGTCTCTACTGAAGAGAAGATCCCCTTGTCTTTGTGTTTCAGAACCCCTGGTCTCTACTGAAGAGAAGATCACCTTGTCTTTGTGTTCTAGAACCCCTGGTCTCTAATGAAGAGAAGATCCCCTTGTCTTTGTGTTCCAGAACCCCTGGTCTCTACTGAAGAGAACATCCCCAGGTCTTTGTGTTCCAGAACCCCTGGTCTCTACTGAAGAGAATATCCCCTGGTCTTTGTGTCCCAGAACCCCTGGTCTCTACTGAAGAGAATATCCCCTGGTCTTTGTGTTCCAGAACCCCTGGTCTCTACTGAAGAGAATATCCCCTGGTCTTTGTGTTCCAGAACCCCTGCTCTCTACTGAAGAGAATATCCCCTTGTCTTTGTGTTCCAGAACCCCTGGTCTGTACTGAAGAGAAGATCCCCTTGTCTTTGTGTTTCAGAACCCCTGGTCTCTACTGAAGAGAAGATCACCTTGTCTTTGTGTTCTAGAACCCCTGGTCTCTACTGAAGAGAAGATCCCCTTGTCTTTGTGTTCCAGAACCCCTGGTCTCTACTGAAGAGAACATCCCCAGGTCTTTGTGTTCCAGAACCCCTGGTCTCTACTGAAGAGAATATCCCCTGGTCTTTGTGTTCCAGAACCCCTGGTCTCTACTGAAGAGAATATCCCCTGGTCTTTGTGTTCCAGAACCCCTGGTCTCTACTGAAGAGAACATCCCCTGGTCTTTGTGTTCCAGAACCCCTGGTCTCTACTGAAGAGAAGATCCCTTGTCTTTGTGTTCCAGAACCCCTGGTCTCTACTGAAGAGAAGATCCCCTTGTCTTTGTGTTCCAGAACCCCTGGTCTCTAGTAAACAGAAGATCCCCTTGTCTTTGTGTTCCAGAACCCCTGGTCTCTAGTGAAGAGAAGATCCCCTTGTCTTTGTGTTCCAGAACCCCTGTTCTCTACTGAAGAGAACATCCCCTGGTCTTTGTGTTCCAGAACCCCTGGTCTCTACTGAAGAGAAGATCCCCTTGTCTTTGTGTTCCAGAACCCCTGGTCTATAGTGAAGATAAGATCCCCTTCTCTTTGTGTTCTAGAACCCCTGGTCTCTAGTGAAGAGAAGATCCCCTTGTCTTTGTGTTCCAGAACCCCTGGTCTGTACTGAAGAGAAGATCCCCTTGTCTTTGTGTTTCAGAACCCCTGGTCTCTACTGAAGAGAAGATCACCTTGTCTTTGTGTTCTATAACCCCTGGTCTCTACTGAAGAGAAGATCCCCTTGTCTTTGTGTTCCAGAACCCCTGGTCTCTACTGAAGAGAAGATCCCCTGGTCTTTGTGTTCCAGAACCCCTGGTCTCTACTGAAGAGAAGATCCCCTTGTCTTTGTGTTCCAGAACCCCTGGTCTCTACTGAAGAGAACATCCCCAGGTCTTTGTGTTCCAGAACCCCTGGTCTCTACTGAAGAGAAGATCCCCTTGTCTTTGTATTCCAGAACCCCTGGTCTCTACTGAAGAGAAGATCCCCTTGTCTTTGTGTTCCAGAACCCCTGGTCTCTACTGAAGAGAAGATCCTCTTGTCTTTGTGTTCCAGAACCCCTGCACTCTACTGAAGAGAATATCCCCTGGTCTTTGTGTTCCAGAACCCCTGGTCTCTACTGAAGAGAAGATCCCCTTGTCTTTGTGTTCCAGAACCCCTGGTCTCTACTGAAGAGAATATCCCCTTGTCTTTGTGTTCCAGAACCCCTGGTCTCTACTGAAGAGAAAATCCCCTGGTCTTTGTGTTCCAGAACCCCTGCTCTCTACTGAAGAGAATATCCCCTGGTCTTTGTCTTCCAGAACCCCTGGTCTCTACTGAAGAGAATATCCCCTGGTCTTTGTGTTCCAGAACCCCTGGTCTCTACTGAAGAGAACATCCCCTGGTCTTTGTGTTCCAGAACCCCTGGTCTCTACTGAAGAGAAGATCCCCTTGTCTTTGTGTTCCAGAACCCCTGCTCTCTACTGAAGAGAATATCCCCTGGTCTTTGTGTTCCAGAACCCCTGGTCTCTAGTGAAGAGAAGATCCCCCTTCTCTTTGTGTTCTAGAACCCCTGGTCTCTAGTGAAGAGAAGATCCCCTTGTCTTTGTGTTCCAGAACCCCTGGTCTCTACTGAAGAGAAGATCCCCTTGTCTTTGTGTTCCAGAACCCCTGGTCTCTACTGAAGAGAAGATCCCCTTGTCTTTGTGTTTCAGAACCCCTGGTCTCTACTGAAGAGAAGATCACCTTGTCTTTGTGTTCTAGAACCCCTGGTCTCTACTGAAGAGAAGATCCCCTTGTCTTTGTGTTCCCGAACCCCTGGTCTCTACTGAAGAGAAGATCCCTGGTCTTTGTGTTCCAGAACCCCTGGTCTCTACTGGAGAGAAGATCCACTTGTCTTTGTGTTCCAGAACCCCTGGTCTCTAGTACAGAGAAGATCCCCTTGTCTTTGTGTTCCAGAACCCCTGGTCTCTAGTGAAGAGAAGATCCCCTTGTCTTTGTGTTCCAGAACCCCTGGTCTCTACTGAAGAGAAGATCCCCTTGTCTTTGTGTTCCAGAACCCCTGGTCTCTACTGAAGAGAACATCCCCTGGTCTTTGTGTTCCAGAACCCCTGGTCTCTACTGAAGAGAATATCCCCTGGTCTTTGTGTTCCAGAACCCCTGGTCTCTACTGAAGAGAAGATCCCCTTGTCTTTGTGTTCCAGAACCCCTGGTCTCTACTGAAGTGAAGATCCCTGGTCTTTGTGTTCCAGAACCCCTGGTCTCTACTGAAGAGAAGATCCCCTTGTCTTTGTGTTCCAGAACCCCTGGTCTATAGTGAAGATAAGATCCCCTTCTCTTTGTGTTCTAGAACCCTGGTCTCTAGTGAAGAGAAGATCCCCTTGTCTTTGTGTTCCAGAACCCCTGGTCTGTACTGAAGAGAAGATCCCCTTGTCTTTGTGTTCCAGAACCCCTGGTCTCTACTGAAGAGAAGATCCCCTTGTCTTTGTGTTTCAGAACCCCTGGTCTCTACTGAAGAGAAGATCACCTTGTCTTTGTGTTCTATAACCCCTGGTCTCTACTGAAGAGAAGATCCCCTTGTCTTTGTGTTCCAGAACCCCTGGTCTCTACTGAAGAGAAGATCCCCTGGTCTTTGTGTTCCAGAACCCCTGGTCTCTACTGAAGAGAAGATCCCCTTGTCTTTGTGTTCCAGAACCCCTGGTCTCTAGTAAACAGAAGATCCCCTTGTCTTTGTGTTCCAGAACCCCTGGTCTCTAGTGAAGAGAAGATCCCCTTGTCTTTGTGTTCCAGAACCCCTGGTCTCTACTGAAGAGAAGATCCCCTTGTCTTTGTGTTCCAGAACCCCTGGTCTCTACTGAAGAGAACATCCCCAGGTCTTTGTGTTCCAGAACCCCTGGTCTCTACTGAAGAGAATATCCCCTGGTCTTTGTGTTCCAGAACCCCTGGTCTCTACTGAAGAGAAGATCCCCTTGTCTTTGTGTTCCAGAACCCCTGGTCTCTACTGAAGTGAAGATCCCCTGGTCTTTGTGTCCCAGAACCCCTGGTCTCTAATGAAGAGAATATCCCCTGGTCTTTGTGTTCCAGAACCCCTGGTCTCTACTGAAGAGAATATCCCCTGGTCTTTGTGTTCCAGAACCCCTGGTCTCTAGTAAACAGAAGATCCCCTTGTCTTTGTGTTCCAGAACCCCTGGTCTCTACTGAAGAGAAGATCCCCTTGTCTTTGTATTCCAGAACCCCTGGTCTCTACTGAAGAGAAGATCCCCTTGTCTTTGTGTTCCAGAACCCCTGGTCTCTAGTGAAGAGAAGATCCCATTGTCTTTGTGTTCCAGAACCCCTGGTCTCTACTGAAGAGAAGATCCACTTGTCTTTGTGTTCCAGAACCCCTGGTCTCTAGTAAACAGAAGATCCCCTTGTCTTTGTGTTCCAGAACCCCTGGTCTCTAGTGAAGAGAAGATCCCCTTGTCTTTGTGTTCCAGAACCCCTGGTCTCTACTGAAGAGAAGATCCCCTTGTCTTTGTGTTCCAGAACCCCTGGTCTCTACTGAAGAGAACATCCCCTGGTCTTTGTGTTCCAGAACCCCTGGTCTCTACTGAAGAGAATATCCCCTGGTCTTTGTGTTCCAGAACCCCTGGTCTCTACTGAAGAGAAGATCCCCTTGTCTTTGTGTTCCAGAACCCCTGGTCTCTACTGAAGTGAAGATCCCCTGGTCTTTGTGTTCCAGAACCCCTGGTCTCTACTGAAGAGAAGATCCCCTTGTCTTTGTGTTCCAGAACCCCTGGTCTATAGTGAAGATAAGATCCCCTTCTCTATGTGTTCTAGAACCCCTGGTCTCTAGTGAAGAGAAGATCCCCTTGTCTTTGTGTTCCAGAACCCCTGGTCTGTACTGAAGAGAAGATCCCCTTGTCTTTGTGTTCCAGAACCCCTGGTCTCTACTGAAGAGAAGATCCCCTTGTCTTTGTGTTTCAGAACCCCTGGTCTCTACTGAAGAGAAGATCACCTTGTCTTTGTGTTCTATAACCCCTGGTCTCTACTGAAGAGAAGATCCCCTTGTCTTTGTGTTCCAGAACCCCTGGTCTCTACTGAAGAGAAGATCCCTGGTCTTTGTGTTCCAGAACCCCTGGTCTCTACTGAAGAGAAGATCCCTTGTCTTTGTGTTCCAGAACCCTGGTCTCTAGTAAACAGAAGATCCCCTTGTCTTTGTGTTCCAGAACCCCTGGTCTCTAGTGAAGAGAAGATCCCCTTGTCTTTGTGTTCCAGAACCCCTGGTCTCTACTGAAGAGAAGATCCCCTTGTCTTTGTGTTCCAGAACCCCTGGTCTCTACTGAAGAGAACATCCCCAGGTCTTTGTGTTCCAGAACCCCTGGTCTCTAGTAAACAGAAGATCCCCTTGTCTTTGTGTTCTAGAACCCCTGGTCTCTACTGAAGAGAAGATCCCCTTGTCTTTGTATTCCAGAACCCCTGGTCTCTACTGAAGAGAAGATCCCCTTGTCTTTGTGTTCCAGAACCCCTGGTCTCTACTGAAGAGAAGATCCCCTTCTCTTTGTGTTCTAGAACCCCTGGTCTCTAGTGAAGAGAAGATCCCATTGTCTTTGTGTTCCAGAACCCCTGGTCTCTACTGAAGAGAAGATCCCCTTGTCTTTGTGTTCCAGAACCCCTGGTCTCTACTGAAGAGAAGATCCCCTTGTCTTTGTGTTTCAGAACCCCTGGTCTCTACTGAAGAGAAGATCACCTTGTCTTTGTGTTCTAGAACCCTGGTCTCTACTGAAGAGAAGATCCCCTTGTCTTTGTGTTCCAGAACCCTGGTCTCTACTGAAGAGAAGATCCCCTGGTCTTTGTGTTCCAGAACCCCTGGTCTCTACTGAAGAGAAGATCCCCTTGTCTTTGTGTTCCAGAACCCCTGGTCTCTACTGAAGTGAAGATCCCCTGGTCTTTGTGTTCCAGAACCCCTGGTCTCTACTGAAGAGAATATCCCCTGGTCTTTGTGTTCCAGAACCCCTGGTCTCTACTGAAGAGAATATCCCTGGTCTTTGTGTTCCAGAACCCCTGGTCTCTAGTAAACAGAAGATCCCCTTGTCTTTATGTTCTAGAACCCCTGGTCTCTACTGAAGAGAAGATCCCCTTGTCTTTGTGTTCCAGAACCCCTGGTCTCTACTGAAGAGAAGATCCCCTTGTCTTTGTGTTCCAGAACCCCTGGTCTCTACTGAAGAGAAGATCCTCTTGTCTTTGTGTTCCAGAACCCCTTCTCTCTACTGAAGAGAATATCCCCTGGTCTTTGTGTTCCAGAACCCCTGGTCTCTACTGAAGAGAAGATCCCCTTGTCTTTGTGTTCCAGAACCCCTGGTCTCTACTGAAGAGAAGATCCCTGGTCTTTGTGTTCCAGAACCCCTGGTCTCTACTGAAGAGAATATCCCCTGGTCTTTGTGTTCCAGAACCCCTGGTCTCTACTGAAGTGAAAATCCCCTGGTCTTTGTGTTCCAGAACCCCTGGTCTCTACTGAAGAGAATATCCCCTGGTCTTTTTGTTCCAGAACCCCTGGTCTCTACTGAAGAGAATATCCCCTGGTCTTTGTGTTCCAGAACCCCTGGTCTCTAGTAAACAGAAGATCCCCTTGTCTTTGTGTTCTAGAACCCCTGGTCTCTACTGAAGAGAAGATCCCCTTGTCTTTGTGTTCCAGAACCCCTGCTCTCTGCTGAAGAGAATATCCCCTGGTCTTTGTGTTCCAGAACCCCTGGTCTCTACTGAAGAGAAGATCCCCTTGTCTTTGTGTTCCAGAACCCCTGGTCTCTACTGAAGAGAAGATCCCCTTGTCTTTGTGTTCCAGAACCCCTGGTCTCTACTGAAGAGAAAATCCCCTGGTCTTTGTGTTCCAGAACCCCTGCTCTCTACTGAAGAGAATATCCCCTGGTCTTTGTGTTCCAGAACCCCTGGTCTCTACTGAAGAGAATATCCCTGGTCTTTGTGTTCCAGAACCCCTGGTCTCTAGTAAACAGAAGATCCCCTTGTCTTTGTGTTCCAGAACCCCTGGTCTCTACTGAAGAGAAAATCCCTGGTCTTTGTGCTCCAGAACCCCTGGTCTCTAGTAAACAGAAGATCCCCTGGTCTTTGTGCTCCAGAACCCCTGGTCTCTACTGAAGAGAATATCCCCTGGTCTTTGTGTTCTAGAACCCCTGGTCTCTACTGAAGAGAAGATCCCCTTGTCTTTGTGTTCCAGAACCCTGGTCTCTACTGAAGAGAAGATCCCCTTGTCTTTGTGTTCCAGAACCCCTGGTCTCTACTGAAGAGAAGATCCTCTTGTCTTTGTGTTCCAGAACCCCTTCTCTCTACTGAAGAGAATATCCCCTGGTCTTTGTGTTCCAGAATCCCTGGTCTCTACTGAAGAGAAGATCCCCTTGTCTTTGTGTTCCAGAACCCCTGGTCTCTACTGAAGAGAAGATCCCTGGTCTTTGTGTTCCAGAACCCCTGGTCTCTACTGAAGAGAATATCCCCTGGTCTTTGTGTTCCAGAACCCCTGGTCTCTACTGAAGTGAAAATCCCCTGGTCTTTGTGTTCCAGAACCCCTGGTCTCTACTGAAGAGAATATCCCTGGTCTTTTTGTTCCAGAACCCCTGGTCTCTACTGAAGAGAATATCCCCTGGTCTTTGTGTTCCAGAACCCCTGGTCTCTAGTAAACAGAAGATCCCCTTGTCTTTGTGTTCTAGAACCCCTGGTCTCTACTGAAGAGAAGATCCCTTGTCTTTGTGTTCCAGAACCCCTGCTCTCTGCTGAAGAGAATATCCCCTGGTCTTTGTGTTCCAGAACCCCTGGTCTCTACTGAAGAGAAGATCCCCTTGTCTTTGTGTTCCAGAACCCCTGGTCTCTACTGAAGAGAAGATCCCCTTGTCTTTGTGTTCCAGAACCCCTGGTCTCTACTGAAGAGAAAATCCCCTGGTCTTTGTGTTCCAGAACCCCTGCTCTCTACTGAAGAGAATATCCCCTGGTCTTTGTGTTCCAGAACCCCTGGTCTCTACTGAAGAGAATATCCCCTGGTCTTTGTGTTCCAGAACCCCTGGTCTCTAGTAAACAGAAGATCCCCTTGTCTTTGTGTTCCAGAACCCCTGGTCTCTACTGAAGAGAAAATCCCCTGGTCTTTGTGCTCCAGAACCCCTGGTCTCTAGTAAACAGAAGATCCCCTGGTCTTTGTGCTCCAGAACCCCTGGTCTCTACTGAGGAGAATATCCCCTGGTCTTTGTGTTCCAGAACTCCTGGTCTCTACTGAAGAGAATATCCCCTGGTCTTTGTGTTCCAGAACCCCTGGTCTCTACTGAAGAGAATATCCCCTGGTCTTTGTGTTCCAGAACCCCTGGTCTCTAGTAAACAGAAGATCCCCTGGACTTTGTGTTCCAGAACCCCTGGTCTCTAGTAAACATAAGATCCCGTGGTCTTTGTGTTCCAGAACCCCTGGTCTCTAGTAAACAGAAGATCCCCTTGTCTTTGTGTTCCAGAACCCCTGGTCTCTAGTAAACAGAAGATCCCCTGGTCTTTGTGTTCCAGAACCCCTGGTCTCTACTGAAGAGAATATCCCCTTCTCTTTGTGTTCTAGAACCCCTGGTCTCTAGTGAAGAGAAGATCCCCTTGTCTTTGTGTTCCAGAACCCCTGGTCTCTACTGAAGAGAAGATCCCCTTGTCTTTGTGTTCCAGAACCCCTGGTCTCTACTGAAGAGAAGATCCCCTTGTCTTTGTGTTTCAGAACCCTGGTCTCTACTGAAGAGAAGATCACCTTGTCTTTGTGTTCTAGAACCCCTGGTCTCTACTGAAGAGAAGATCCCCTTGTCTTTGTGTTCCAGAACCCCTGGTCTCTACTGAAGAGAAGATCCCTGGTCTTTGTGTTCCAGAACCCCTGGTCTCTACTGAAGTGAAGATCCCCTGGTCTTTGTGTCCCAGAACCCCTGGTCTCTAATGAAGAGAATATCCCCTGGTCTTTGTGTTCCAGAACCCCTGGTCTCTACTGAAGAGAATATCCCCTGGTCTTTGTGTTCCAGAACCCCTGCTCTCTACTGAAGAGAATATCCCCTTGTCTTTGTGTTCCAGAACCCCTGGTCTCTAGTAAACAGAAGATCCCCTTGTCTTTGTGTTCTAGAACCCCTGGTCTCTACTGAAGAGAAGATCCCCTTGTCTTTGTATTCCAGAACCCCTGCTCTCTGCTGAAGAGAATATCCCCTGGTCTTTGTGTTCCAGAACCCCTGGTCTCTACTGAAGAGAAGATCCCCTTGTCTTTGTGTTCCAGAACCCCTGGTCTCTACTGAAGAGAAGATCCCCTTGTCTTTGTGTTCCAGAACCCCTGGTCTCTACTGAAGAGAAAATCCCCTGGTCTTTGTGTTCCAGAACCCCTGCTCTCTACTGAAGAGAATATCCCCTGGTCTTTGTGTTCCAGAACCCCTGGTCTCTACTGAAGAGAATATCCCCTGGTCTTTGTGTTCCAGAACCCCTGGTCTCTAGTAAACAGAAGATCCCCTTGTCTTTGTGTTCCAGAACCCCTGGTCTCTACTGAAGAGAAAATCCCTGGTCTTTGTGCTCCAGAACCCCTGGTCTCTAGTAAACAGAAGATCCCCTGGTCTTTGTGCTCCAGAACCCCTGGTCTCTACTGAAGAGAATATCCCCTGGTCTTTGTGTTCTAGAACCCCTGGTCTCTACTGAAGAGAAGATCCCCTTGTCTTTGTGTTCCAGAACCCCTGGTCTCTACTGAAGAGAAGATCCCCTTGTCTTTGTGTTCCAGAACCCCTGGTCTCTACTGAAGAGAAGATCCTCTTGTCTTTGTGTTCCAGAACCCCTTCTCTCTACTGAAGAGAATATCCCCTGGTCTTTGTGTTCCAGAATCCCTGGTCTCTACTGAAGAGAAGATCCCCTTGTCTTTGTGTTCCAGAACCCCTGGTCTCTACTGAAGAGAAGATCCCTGGTCTTTGTGTTCCAGAACCCCTGGTCTCTACTGAAGAGAATATCCCCTGGTCTTTGTGTTCCAGAACCCCTGGTCTCTACTGAAGTGAAAATCCCCTGGTCTTTGTGTTCCAGAACCCCTGGTCTCTACTGAAGAGAAAATCCCCTGGTCTTTGTGTTCCAGAACCCCTGGTCTCTAGTAAACAGAATATCCCCTGGTCTTTGTGTTCCAGAACCCCTGGTCTCTAGTAAACAGAAGATCCCCTTGTCTTTGTGTTCTAGAACCCCTGGTCTCTACTGAAGAGAAGATCCCCTTGTCTTTGTGTTCCAGAACCCCTGGTCTCTACTGAAGAGAAGATCCCCTTGTCTTTGTGTTCCAGAACCCCTGGTCTCTACTGAAGAAAGATCCCCTTCTCTTTGTGTTCTAGAACCCCTGGTCTCTAGTGAAGAGAAGATCCCATTGTCTTTGTGTTCCAGAACCCCTGGTCTCTACTGAAGAGAAGATCCCCTTGTCTTTGTGTTCCAGAACCCTGGTCTCTACTGAAGAGAAGATCCCCTTGTCTTTGTGTTTCAGAACCCCTGGTCTCTACTGAAGAGAAGATCACCTTGTCTTTGTGTTCTAGAACCCCTGGTCTCTACTGAAGAGAAGATCCCCTTGTCTTTGTGTTCCAGAACCCCTGGTCTCTACTGAAGAGAAGATCCCCTGGTCTTTGTGTTCCAGAACCCCTGGTCTCTACTGAAGAGAAGATCCCCTTGTCTTTGTGTTCCAGAACCCCTGGTCTCTACTGAAGTGAAGATCCCCTGGTCTTTGTGTTCCAGAACCCCTGGTCTCTACTGAAGAGAATATCCCCTGGTCTTTGTGTTCCAGAACCCCTGGTCTCTACTGAAGAGAATATCCCTGGTCTTTGTGTTCCAGAACCCCTGGTCTCTAGTAAACAGAAGATCCCCTTGTCTTTATGTTCTAGAACCCCTGGTCTCTACTGAAGAGAAGATCCCCTTGTCTTTGTGTTCCAGAACCCCTGGTCTCTACTGAAGAGAAGATCCCCTTGTCTTTGTGTTCCAGAACCCCTGGTCTCTACTGAAGAGAAGATCCTCTTGTCTTTGTGTTCCAGAACCCCTTCTCTCTACTGAAGAGAATATCCCTGGTCTTTGTGTTCCAGAACCCCTGGTCTCTACTGAAGAGAAGATCCCCTTGTCTTTGTGTTCCAGAACCCCTGGTCTCTACTGAAGAGAAGATCCCCTGGTCTTTGTGTTCCAGAACCCCTGGTCTCTACTGAAGAGAATATCCCCTGGTCTTTGTGTTCCAGAACCCCTGGTCTCTACTGAAGTGAAAATCCCCTGGTCTTTGTGTTCCAGAACCCCTGGTCTCTACTGAAGAGAATATCCCCTGGTCTTTTTGTTCCAGAACCCCTGGTCTCTACTGAAGAGAATATCCCCTGGTCTTTGTGTTCCAGAACCCCTGGTCTCTAGTAAACAGAAGATCCCCTTGTCTTTGTGTTCTAGAACCCCTGGTCTCTACTGAAGAGAAGATCCCCTTGTCTTTGTGTTCCAGAACCCCTGCTCTCTGCTGAAGAGAATATCCCCTGGTCTTTGTGTTCCAGAACCCCTGGTCTCTACTGAAGAGAAGATCCCCTTGTCTTTGTGTTCCAGAACCCCTGGTCTCTACTGAAGAGAAGAACCCCTTGTCTTTGTGTTCCAGAACCCCTGGTCTCTACTGAAGAGAAAATCCCTGGTCTTTGTGTTCCAGAACCCCTGCTCTCTACTGAAGAGAATATCCCCTGGTCTTTGTGTTCCAGAACCCCTGGTCTCTACTGAAGAGAATATCCCCTGGTCTTTGTGTTCCAGAACCCCTGGTCTCTAGTAAACAGAAGATCCCCTTGTCTTTGTGTTCCAGAACCCCTGGTCTCTACTGAAGAGAAAATCCCCTGGTCTTTGTCCTCCAGAACCCCTGGTCTCTAGTAAACAGAAGATCCCTGGTCTTTGTGCTCCAGAACCCCTGGTCTCTACTGAAGAGAATATCCCCTGGTCTTTGTGTTCCAGAACCCCTGGTCTCTACTGAAGAAAAATCCCCTGAGAACCCCTGGTCTCTATCCCCTGGTCTTTGTGTTCCAGAACCCCTGGTCTCTACTGAAGTGAAAATCCCTGGTCTTTGTGTTCCAGAACCCCTGGTCTCTAGTAAACATAATATCCCCTGGTCTTTGTGTTCCAGAACCCCTGGTCTCTAGTAAACAGAAGATCCCCTTGTCTTTGTGTTCTAGAACCCCTGGTCTCTACTGAAGAGAAGATCCCCTTGTCTTTGTATTCCAGAACCCCTGGTCTCTACTGAAGAGAAGATCCCCTTGTCTTTGTGTTCCAGAACCCCTGGTCTCTACTGAAGAGAAGATCCCCTTCTCTTTGTGTTCTAGAACCCCTGGTCTCTAGTGAAGAGAAGATCCCATTGTCTTTGTGTTCCAGAACCCCTGGTCTCTACTGAAGAGAAGATCCCCTTGTCTTTGTGTTCCAGAACCCCTGGTCTCTACTGAAGAGAAGATCCCCTTGTCTTTGTGTTTCAGAACCCCTGGTCTCTACTGAAGAGAAGATCACCTTGTCTTTGTGTTCTAGAACCCCTGGTCTCTACTGAAGAGAAGATCCCCTTGTCTTTGTGTTCCAGAACCCTGGTCTCTACTGAAGAGAAGATCCCCTGGTTTTTGTGTTCCAGAACCCCTGGTCTCTACTGAAGAGAAGATCCCCTTGTCTTTGTGTTCCAGAACCCCTGGTCTCTACTGAAGTGAAGATCCCCTGGTCTTTGTGTTCCAGAACCCCTGGTCTCTACTGAAGAGAATATCCCCTGGTCTTTGTGTTCCAGAACCCCTGGTCTCTACTGAAGAGAATATCCCCTGGTCTTTGTGTTCCAGAACCCCTGGTCTCTAGTAAACAGAAGATCCCCTTGTCTTTGTGTTCTAGAACCCCTGGTCTCTACTGAAGAGAAGATCCCCTTGTCTTTGTGTTCCA
This sequence comes from Oncorhynchus tshawytscha, assembly GCF_018296145.1. Taxonomy (NCBI): domain Eukaryota; kingdom Metazoa; phylum Chordata; class Actinopteri; order Salmoniformes; family Salmonidae; genus Oncorhynchus; species Oncorhynchus tshawytscha. The sequence continues at coordinate 50,318,650 of NC_056458.1, read as the reverse complement.
GAACCCCTGGTCTCTACTGAAGAGAAGATCCCCTTGTCTTTGTGTTCCAGAACCCCTGGTCTCTACTGAAGAGAAGATCCTCTTGTCTTTGTGTTCCAGAACCCCTTCTCTCTACTGAAGAGAATATCCCCTGGTCTTTGTGTTCCAGAACCCCTGGTCTCTACTGAAGAGAAGATCCCCTTGTCTTTGTGTTCCAGAACCCCTGGTCTCTACTGAAGAGAAGATCCCTGGTCTTTGTGTTCCAGAACCCCTGGTCTCTACTGAAGAGAATATCCCCTGGTCTTTGTGTTCCAGAACCCCTGGTCTCTACTGAAGTGAAAATCCCCTGGTCTTTGTGTTCCAGAACCCCTGGTCTCTACTGAAGAGAATATCCCTGGTCTTTTGTTCCAGAACCCCTGGTCTCTACTGAAGAGAATATCCCTGGTCTTTGTGTTCCAGAACCCCTGGTCTCTAGTAAACAGAAGATCCCCTTGTCTTTGTGTTCTAGAACCCCTGGTCTCTACTGAAGAGAAGATCCCCTTGTCTTTGTGTTCCAGAACCCCTGCTCTCTGCTGAAGAGAATATCCCCTGGTCTTTGTGTTCCAGAACCCCTGGTCTCTACTGAAGAGAAGATCCCCTTGTCTTTGTGTTCCAGAACCCCTGGTCTCTACTGAAGAGAAGAACCCCTTGTCTTTGTGTTCCAGAACCCCTGGTCTCTACTGAAGAGAAAATCCCTGGTCTTTGTGTTCCAGAACCCCTGCTCTCTACTGAAGAGAATATCCCTGGTCTTTGTGTTCCAGAACCCCTGGTCTCTACTGAAGAGAATATCCCCTGGTCTTTGTGTTCCAGAACCCCTGGTATCTAGTAAACAGAAGATCCCCTTGTCTTTGTGTTCCAGAACCCCTGGTCTCTACTGAAGAGAAAATCCCCTGGTCTTTGTGCTCCAGAACCCCTGGTCTCTAGTAAACAGAAGATCCCCTGGTCTTTGTGCTCCAGAACCCCTGGTCTCTACTGAAGAGAATATCCCCTGGTCTTTGTGTTCTAGAACCCTGGTCTCTACTGAAGAGAAGATCCCCTTGTCTTTGTGTTCCAGAACCCCTGGTCTCTACTGAAGAGAAGATCCCCTTGTCTTTGTGTTCCAGAACCCCTGGTCTCTACTGAAGAGAAGATCCTCTTGTCTTTGTGTTCCAGAACCCCTTCTCTCTACTGAAGAGAATATCCCCTGGTCTTTGTGTTCCAGAATCCCTGGTCTCTACTGAAGAGAAGATCCCCTTGTCTTTGTGTTCCAGAACCCCTGGTCTCTACTGAAGAGAAGATCCCTGGTCTTTGTGTTCCAGAACCCCTGGTCTCTACTGAAGAGAATATCCCCTGGTCTTTGTGTTCCAGAACCCCTGGTCTCTACTGAAGTGAAAATCCCTGGTCTTTGTGTTCCAGAACCCCTGGTCTCTACTGAAGAGAATATCCCCTGGTCTTTTTGTTCCAGAACCCCTGGTCTCTACTGAAGAGAATATCCCCTGGTCTTTGTGTTCCAGAACCCCTGGTCTCTAGTAAACAGAAGATCCCCTTGTCTTTGTGTTCTAGAACCCCTGGTCTCTACTGAAGAGAAGATCCCCTTGTCTTTGTGTTCCAGAACCCCTGCTCTCTGCTGAAGAGAATATCCCCTGGTCTTTGTGTTCCAGAACCCCTGGTCTCTACTGAAGAGAAGATCCCTTGTCTTTGTGTTCCAGAACCCCTGGTCTCTACTGAAGAGAAGATCCCCTTGTCTTTGTGTTCCAGAACCCCTGGTCTCTACTGAAGAGAAAATCCCTGGTCTTTGTGTTCCAGAACCCCTGCTCTCTACTGAAGAGAATATCCCTGGTCTTTGTGTTCCAGAACCCCTGGTCTCTACTGAAGAGAATATCCCCTGGTCTTTGTGTTCCAGAACCCCTGGTCTCTAGTAAACAGAAGATCCCCTTGTCTTTGTGTTCCAGAACCCCTGGTCTCTACTGAAGAGAAAATCCCTGGTCTTTGTGCTCCAGAACCCCTGGTCTCTAGTAAACAGAAGATCCCCTGGTCTTTGTGCTCCAGAACCCCTGGTCTCTACTGAGGAGAATATCCCCTGGTCTTTGTGTTCCAGAACTCCTGGTCTCTAATGAAGAGAATATCCCCTGGTCTTTGTGTTCCAGAATCCCTGGCCTCTACTGAAGAGAATATCCCCTGGTCTTTGTGTTCCAGAACCCCTGGTCTCTAGTAAACAGAAGATCCCCTGGACTTTGTGTTCCAGAACCCCTGGTCTCTAGTAAACATAAGATCCCCTGGTCTTTGTGTTCCAGAACCCCTGGTCTCTAGTAAACAGAAGATCCCCTTGTCTTTGTGTTCCAGAACCCCTGGTCTCTAGTAAACAGAAGATCCCCTGGTCTTTGTGTTCCAGAACCCCTGGTCTCTACTGAAGAGAATATCCCCTTCTCTTTGTGTTCTAGAACCCCTGGTCTCTAGTGAAGAGAAGATCCCCTTGTCTTTGTGTTCCAGAACCCCTGGTCTCTACTGAAGAGAAGATCCCCTTGTCTTTGTGTTCCAGAACCCCTGGTCTCTACTGAAGAGAAGATCCCTTGTCTTTGTGTTTCAGAACCCCTGGTCTCTACTGAAGAGAAGATCACCTTGTCTTTGTGTTCTAGAACCCCTGGTCTCTACTGAAGAGAAGATCCCCTTGTCTTTGTGTTCCAGAACCCCTGGTCTCTACTGAAGAGAAGATCCCTGGTCTTTGTGTTCCAGAACCCCTGGTCTCTACTGAAGAGAATATCCCCTGGTCTTTGTGTTCCAGAACCCCTGGTCTCTACTGAAGTGAAAATCCCTGGTCTTTGTGTTCCAGAACCCCTGGTCTCTACTGAAGAGAATATCCCCTGGTCTTTTTGTTCCAGAACCCCTGGTCTCTACTGAAGAGAATATCCCCTGGTCTTTGTGTTCCAGAACCCCTGGTCTCTAGTAAACAGAAGATCCCCTTGTCTTTGTGTTCTAGAACCCCTGGTCTCTACTGAAGAGAAGATCCCCTTGTCTTTGTGTTCCAGAACCCCTGCTCTCTGCTGAAGAGAATATCCCCTGGTCTTTGTGTTCCAGAACCCCTGGTCTCTACTGAAGAGAAGATCCCCTTGTCTTTGTGTTCCAGAACCCCTGGTCTCTACTGAAGAGAAGATCCCCTTGTCTTTGTGTTCCAGAACCCCTGGTCTCTACTGAAGAGAAAATCCCTGGTCTTTGTGTTCCAGAACCCCTGCTCTCTACTGAAGAGAATATCCCTGGTCTTTGTGTTCCAGAACCCCTGGTCTCTACTGAAGAGAATATCCCCTGGTCTTTGTGTTCCAGAACCCCTGGTCTCTAGTAAACAGAAGATCCCCTTGTCTTTGTGTTCCAGAACCCCTGGTCTCTACTGAAGAGAAAATCCCTGGTCTTTGTGCTCCAGAACCCCTGGTCTCTAGTAAACAGAAGATCCCCTGGTCTTTGTGCTCCAGAACCCCTGGTCTCTACTGAAGAGAATATCCCCTGGTCTTTGTGTTCTAGAACCCTGGTCTCTACTGAAGAGAAGATCCCCTTGTCTTTGTGTTCCAGAACCCCTGGTCTCTACTGAAGAGAAGATCCCCTTGTCTTTGTGTTCCAGAACCCCTGGTCTCTACTGAAGAGAAGATCCTCTTGTCTTTGTGTTCCAGAACCCCTTCTCTCTACTGAAGAGAATATCCCTGGTCTTTGTGTTCCAGAATCCCTGGTCTCTACTGAAGAGAAGATCCCCTTGTCTTTGTGTTCCAGAACCCCTGGTCTCTACTGAAGAGAAGATCCCTGGTCTTTGTGTTCCAGAACCCCTGGTCTCTACTGAAGAGAATATCCCCTGGTCTTTGTGTTCCAGAACCCCTGGTCTCTACTGAAGTGAAAATCCCCTGGTCTTTGTGTTCCAGAACCCCTGGTCTCTACTGAAGAGAATATCCCCTGGTCTTTTTGTTCCAGAACCCCTGGTCTCTACTGAAGAGAATATCCCCTGGTCTTTGTGTTCCAGAACCCCTGGTCTCTAGTAAACAGAAGATCCCCTTGTCTTTGTGTTCTAGAACCCCTGGTCTCTACTGAAGAGAAGATCCCCTTGTCTTTGTGTTCCAGAACCCCTGCTCTCTGCTGAAGAGAATATCCCCTGGTCTTTGTGTTCCAGAACCCCTGGTCTCTACTGAAGAGAAGATCCCCTTGTCTTTGTGTTCCAGAACCCCTGGTCTCTACTGAAGAGAAGATCCCCTTGTCTTTGTGTTCCAGAACCCCTGGTCTCTACTGAAGAGAAAATCCCCTGGTCTTTGTGTTCCAGAACCCCTGCTCTCTACTGAAGAGAATATCCCCTGGTCTTTGTGTTCCAGAACCCCTGGTCTCTACTGAAGAGAATATCCCCTGGTCTTTGTGTTCCAGAACCCTGGTCTCTAGTAAACAGAAGATCCCCTTGTCTTTGTGTTCCAGAACCCCTGGTCTCTACTGAAGAGAAAATCCCTGGTCTTTGTGCTCCAGAACCCCTGGTCTCTAGTAAACAGAAGATCCCCTGGTCTTTGTGCTCCAGAACCCCTGGTCTCTACTGAGGAGAATATCCCCTGGTCTTTGTGTTCCAGAACTCCTGGTCTCTACTGAAGAGAATATCCCCTGGTCTTTGTGTTCCAGAACCCCTGGTCTCTACTGAAGAGAATATCCCCTGGTCTTTGTGTTCCAGAACCCCTGGTCTCTAGTAAACAGAAGATCCCCTGGACTTTGTGTTCCAGAACCCCTGGTCTCTAGTAAACATAAGATCCCCTGGTCTTTGTGTTCCAGAACCCCTGGTCTCTAGTAAACAGAAGATCCCCTTGTCTTTGTGTTCCAGAACCCCTGGTCTCTAGTAAACAGAAGATCCCCTGGTCTTTGTGTTCCAGAACCCCTGGTCTCTACTGAAGAGAATATCCCCTTCTCTTTGTGTTCTAGAACCCCTGGTCTCTAGTGAAGAGAAGATCCCCTTGTCTTTGTGTTCCAGAACCCCTGGTCTCTACTGAAGAGAAGATCCCCTTGTCTTTGTGTTCCAGAACCCCTGGTCTCTACTGAAGAGAAGATCCCCTTGTCTTTGTGTTTCAGAACCCCTGGTCTCTACTGAAGAGAAGATCACCTTGTCTTTGTGTTCTAGAACCCCTGGTCTCTACTGAAGAGAAGATCCCCTTGTCTTTGTGTTCCAGAACCCCTGGTCTCTACTGAAGAGAAGATCCCCTGGTCTTTGTGTTCCAGAACCCCTGGTCTCTACTGAAGAGAAGATCCCCTTGTCTTTGTGTTCCAGAACCCCTGGTCTCTACTGAAGTGAAGATCCCCTGGTCTTTGTGTTCCAGAACCCCTGTCTCTACTGAAGAGAATATCCCCTGGTCTTTGTGTTCCAGAACCCCTGGTCTCTACTGAAGAGAATATCCCCTGGTCTTTGTGTTCCAGAACCCCTGGTCTCTAGTAAACAGAAGATCCCCTTGTCTTTGTGTTCTAGAACCCCTGGTCTCTACTGAAGAGAAGATCCTCTTGTCTTTGTGTTCCAGAACCCCTGCTCTCTACTGAAGAGAATATCCCCTGGTCTTTGTGTTCCAGAACCCCTGGTCTCTACTGAAGAGAAGATCCCCTTGTCTTTGTGTTCCAGAACCCCTGGTCTCTACTGAAGAGAAGATCCCCTTGTCTTTGTGTTCCAGAACCCCTGGTATCTACTGAAGAGAAAATCCCTGGTCTTTGTGTTCCAGAACCCCTACTCTCTACTGAAGAGAATATCCCCTGGTCTTTGTGTTCCAGAACCCCTGGTCTCTACTGAAGAGAATATCCCCTGGTCTTTGTGTTCCAGAACCCCTGGTATCTAGTAAACAGAAGATCCCCTTGTCTTTGTGTTCCAGAACCCCTGGTCTCTACTGAAGAGAAAATCCCCTGGTCTTTGTGCTCCAGAACCCCTGGTCTCTAGTAAACAGAAGATCCCCTGGTCTTTGTGCTCCAGAACCCCTGGTCTCTACTGAAGAGAATATCCCCTGGTCTTTGTGTTCCAGAACTCCTGGTCTCTACTGAAGAAAAGATCCCCTGGTCTTTGTGTTCCAGAACCCCTGGTCTCTACTGAAGAGAGATCCCCTGGTCTTTGTGTTCCAGAACCCCTGGTCTCTAGTGAAGAAGATCCCCTTGTCTTTGTGTTCCAGAACCCCTGGTCTCTAAAGATCCCCTTGTCTTTGTGTTCCAGAACCCCTGGTCTCTACTGAAGAGAACATCCCTGGTCTTTGTGTTCCAAACCCCTGGTCTCTACTGAAGATCCCCTTGTCTTTGTGTTCCAGATCCCCTGGTCTCTACTGAAGAGAACATCCCCTGGTCTTTGTGTTCCAGAACCCCTGGTCTCTAGTAAACAGAAGATCCCCTTGTCTTTGTGTTCCAGAACCCCTGGTCTCTACTGAAGAGAAGATCCCTTGTCTTTGTGTTCTAGAACCCCTGGTCTCTAGTAAACAAGAGAGCCCCTTGTCTTTGTGTTCCAGAACCCCTGGTCTCTACTGAAGAGAAGATCCCTGGTCTTTGTGTTCCAGAACCCCTGGTCTCTACTGAAGAAGATCCCTTGTCTTTGTGTTCCAGAACCCCTGGTCTCTACTGAAGAGAAGATCCCCTTGTCTTTGTGTTCCAGAACCCCTGGTCTCTACTGAAGAGAACATCCCTGGTCTTTGTGTTCCAGAACCCCTGGTCTCTACTGAAGAGAAGATCCCTTGTCTTTGTGTTCCAGATCCCCTGGTCTCTACTGAAGAGAACATCCCCTGGTCTTTGTGTTTGGTCTCTAGTAAACAGAAGATCCCCTTGTCTTTGTGTTCCAGAACCCCTGGTCTCTACTGAAGAGAAGATCCCCTTGTCTTTGTGTTCTAGAACCCTGGTCTCTAGTAAACAAGAGAGCCCCTTGTCTTTGTGTTCCAGAACCCCTGGTCTCTACTGAAGAGAAAATCCCTGGTCTTTGTGTTCCAGAACCCCTGGTCTCTACTGAAGAGAATATCCCTGGTCTTTGTGTTCCAGAACCCTGGTCTCTACTGAAGTGAAAATCCCCTGGTCTTTGTGTTCCAGAACCCCTGGTCTCTACTGAAGAGAATATCCCCTGGTCTTTTTGTTCCAGAACCCCTGGTCTCTACTGAAGAGAATATCCCCTGGTCTTTGTGTTCCAGAACCCCTGGTCTCTAGTAAACAGAAGATCCCCTTGTCTTTGTGTTCTAGAACCCCTGGTCTCTACTGAAGAGAAGATCCCCTTGTCTTTGTGTTCCAGAACCCCTGCTCTCTGCTGAAGAGAATATCCCCTGGTCTTTGTGTTCCAGAACCCCTGGTCTCTACTGAAGAGAAGATCCCCTTGTCTTTGTGTTCCAGAACCCCTGGTCTCTACTGAAGAGAAGATCCCCTTGTCTTTGTGTTCCAGAACCCTGGTCTCTACTGAAGAGAAAATCCCTGGTCTTTGTGTTCCAGAACCCCTGCTCTCTACTGAAGAGAATATCCCCTGGTCTTTGTGTTCCAGAACCCCTGGTCTCTACTGAAGAGAATATCCCCTGGTCTTTGTGTTCCAGAACCCCTGGTCTCTAGTAAACAGAAGATCCCCTTGTCTTTGTGTTCCAGAACCCCTGGTCTCTACTGAAGAGAAAATCCCCTGGTCTTTGTGCTCCAGAACCCCTGGTCTCTAGTAAACAGAAGATCCCCTGGTCTTTGTGCTCCAGAACCCCTGGTCTCTACTGAGGAGAATATCCCTGGTCTTTGTGTTCCAGAACTCCTGGTCTCTACTGAAGAGAATATCCCTGGTCTTTGTGTTCCAGAACCCCTGGTCTCTACTGAAGAGAATATCCCCTGGTCTTTGTGTTCCAGAACCCCTGGTCTCTAGTAAACAGAAGATCTCCTGGACTTTGTGTTCCAGAACCCCTGGTCTCTAGTAAACATAAGATCCCCTGGTCTTTGTGTTCCAGAACCCCTGGTCTCTAGTAAACAGAAGATCCCCTTGTCTTTGTGTTCCAGAACCCCTGGTCTCTAGTAAACAGAAGATCCCCTGGTCTTTGTGTTCCAGAACCCCTGGTCTCTACTGAAGAGAATATCCCCTTCTCTTTGTGTTCTAGAACCCCTGGTCTCTAGTGAAGAGAAGATCCCCTTGTCTTTGTGTTCCAGAACCCCTGGTCTCTACTGAAGAGAAGATCCCCTTGTCTTTGTGTTCCAGAACCCCTGGTCTCTACTGAAGAGAAGATCCCTTGTCTTTGTGTTTCAGAACCCCTGGTCTCTACTGAAGAGAAGATCACCTTGTCTTTGTGTTCTAGAACCCCTGGTCTCTACTGAAGAGAAGATCCCCTTGTCTTTGTGTTCCAGAACCCCTGGTCTCTACTGAAGAGAAGATCCCTGGTCTTTGTGTTCCAGAACCCCTGGTCTCTACTGAAGAGAAGATCCCCTTGTCTTTGTGTTCCAGAACCCCTGGTCTCTACTGAAGTGAAGATCCCCTGGTCTTTGTGTTCCAGAACCCCTGTTCTCTACTGAAGAGAATATCCCCTGGTCTTTGTGTTCCAGAACCCCTGGTCTCTACTGAAGAGAATATCCCCTGGTCTTTGTGTTCCAGAACCCCTGGTCTCTAGTAAACAGAAGATCCCCTTGTCTTTGTGTTCTAGAACCCCTGGTCTCTACTGAAGAGAAGATCCTCTTGTCTTTGTGTTCCAGAACCCCTGCTCTCTACTGAAGAGAATATCCCCTGGTCTTTGTGTTCCAGAACCCCTGGTCTCTACTGAAGAGAAGATCCCCTTGTCTTTGTGTTCCAGAACCCCTGGTCTCTACTGAAGAGAAGATCCCTTGTCTTTGTGTTCCAGAACCCCTGGTATCTACTGAAGAGAAAATCCCTGGTCTTTGTGTTCCAGAACCCCTACTCTCTACTGAAGAGAATATCCCCTGGTCTTTGTGTTCCAGAACCCCTGGTCTCTACTGAAGAGAATATCCCTGGTCTTTGTGTTCCAGAACCCCTGGTCTCTAGTAAACAGAAGATCCCCTTGTCTTTGTGTTCCAGAACCCCTGGTCTCTACTGAAGAGAAAATCCCCTGGTCTTTGTGCTCCAGAACCCCTGGTCTCTAGTAAACAGAAGATCCCCTGGTCTTTGTGTTCCAGAACCCCTGGTCTCTACTGAAGAGGAGATCCCTGGTCTTTGTGTTCCAGAACCCCTGGTCTCTAGTGTAGAGAAGATCCCCTTGTCTTTGTGTTCCAGAACCCCTGGTCTCTACTGAAGAGAAGATCCCCTTGTCTTTGTGTTCCAGAACCCCTGGTCTTTACTGAAGAGAACATCCCTGGTCTTTGTGTTCCAGAACCCCTGGTCTCTACTGAAGAGAAGATCCCCTTGTCTTTGTGTTCCAGATCCCTGGTCTCTACTGAAGAGAACATCCCTGGTCTTTGTGTTCCAGAACCCCTGGTCTCTAGTAAACAGAAGATCCCTTGTCTTTGTGTTCCAGAACCCCTGGTCTCTACTGAAGAGAAGATCCCCTTGTCTTTGTGTTCTAGAACCCCTGGTCTCTAGTAAACAGGAGAGCCCCTTGTCTTTGTGTTCCAGAACCCCTGGTCTCTACTGAAGAGAAGATCCCCTTGTCTTTGTGTTCCAGAACCCCTGGTCTCTAGTAAACAGAAGATCCCCTTGTCTTTGTGTTCCAGAACCCCTGGTCTCTAGTAAACAGAAGATCCCCTGGTCTTTGTGTTCCAGAACCCCTGGTCTCTACTGAAGAGAAGATCCCCTTCTCTTTGTGTTCTAGAACCCCTGGTCTCTAGTGAAGAGAAGATCCCCTTGTCTTTGTGTTCCAGAACCCCTGGTCTCTACTGAAGAGAAGATCCCTTGTCTTTGTGTTCCAGAACCCCTGGTATCTACTGAAGAGAAAATCCCTGGTCTTTGTGTTCCAGAACCCCTACTCTCTACTGAAGAGAATATCCCTGGTCTTTGTGTTCCAGAACCCCTGGTCTCTACTGAAGAGAATATCCCTGGTCTTTGTGTTCCAGAACCCCTGGTCTCTAGTAAACAGAAGATCCCCTTGTCTTTGTGTTCCAGAACCCCTGGTCTCTACTGAAGAGAAAATCCCCTGGTCTTTGTGCTCCAGAACCCCTGGTCTCTAGTAAACAGAAGATCCCCTGGTCTTTGTGCTCCAGAACCCCTGGTCTCTACTGAAGAGAATATCCCCTGGTCTTTGTGTTCCAGAACTCCTGGTCTCTACTGAAGAAAAGATCCCCTGGTCTTTGTGTTCCAGAACCCCTGGTCTCTACTGAAGAGGAGATCCCCTGGTCTTTGTGTTCCAGAACCCCTGGTCTCTAGTGAAGAGAAGATCCCCTTGTCTTTGTGTTCCAGAACCCCTGGTCTCTACTGAAGAGAAGATCCCCTTGTCTTTGTGTTCCAGAACCCCTGGTCTCTACTGAAGAGAACATCCCCTGGTCTTTGTGTTCCAGAACCCCTGGTCTCTACTGAAGAGAAGATCCCCTTGTCTTTGTGTTCCAGATCCCCTGGTCTCTACTGAAGAGAACATCCCCTTGTCTTTGTGTTCCAGAACCCCTGGTCTCTACTGAAGAGAAGATCCCCTTGTCTTTGTGTTCCAGAACCCCTGGTCTCTACTGAAGAGAAGATCCCCTTGTCTTTGTGTTTCCAGAACCCCTGGTCTCTACTGAAGAGAAGATCACCTTGTCTTTGTGTTCTAGAACCCCTGGTCTCTACTGAAGAGAAGATCCCCTTGTCTTTGTGTTCCAGAACCCCTGGTCTCTACTGAAGAGAAGATCCCCTGGTCTTTGTGTTCCAGAACCCCTGGTCTCTACTGAAGAGAAGATCCCTTGTCTTTGTGTTCCAGAACCCCTGGTCTCTACTGAAGTGAAGATCCCCTGGTCTTTGTGTTCCAGAACCCCTGGTCTCTACTGAAGAGAATATCCCCTGGTCTTTGTGTTCCAGAACCCCTGGTCTCTACTGAAGAGAATATCCCCTGGTCTTTGTGTTCCAGAACCCCTGGTCTCTAGTAAACAGAAGATCCCCTTGTCTTTGTGTTCTAGAACCCCTGGTCTCTACTGAAGAGAAGATCCTCTTGTCTTTGTGTTCCAGAACCCCTGCTCTCTACTGAAGAGAATATCCCCCTGGTCTTTGTGTTCCAGAACCCCTGGTCTCTACTGAAGAGAAGATCCCCTTGTCTTTGTGTTCCAGAACCCCTGGTCTCTACTGAAGAGAAGATCCCCTTGTCTTTGTGTTCCAGAACCCCTGGTCTCTTCTGAAGAGAAAATCCCCTGGTCTTTGTGTTCCAGAACCCCTGCTCTCTACTAAAGAGAATATCCCCTGGTCTTTGTGTTCCAGAACCCCTGGTCTCTACTGAAGAGAATATCCCCTGGTCTTTGTGTTCCAGAACCCCTGGTATCTAGTAAACAGAAGATCCCCTTGTCTTTGTGTTCCAGAACCCTGGTCTCTACTGAAGAGAAAATCCCTGGTCTTTGTGCTCCAGAACCCTGGTCTCTAGTAAACAGAAGATCCCCTGGTCTTTGTGCTCCAGAACCCCTGGTCTCTACTGAAGAGAATATCCCCTGGTCTTTGTGTTCCAGAACTCCTGGTCTCTACTGAAGAAAAGATCCCTGGTCTTTGTGTTCCAGAACCCCTGGTCTCTACTGAAGAGGAGATCCCCTGGTCTTTGTGTTCCAGAACCCCTGGTCTCTAGTAAACATAAGATCCCCTGGTCTTTGTGTTCCAGAACCCCTGGTCTCTAGTAAACAGAAGATCCCCTTGTCTTTGTGTTCCAGAACCCCTGGTCTCTAGTAAACAGAAGATCCCCTGGTCTTTGTGTTCCAGAACCCCTGGTCTCTATTGAAGAGAAGATCCCATTCTCTTTGTGTTCTAGAACCCCTGGTCTCTAGTGAAGAGAAGATCCCCTTGTCTTTGTGTTCCAGAACCCCTGGTCTCTACTGAAGAGAAGATCCCCTTGTCTTTGTGTTCCAGAACCCCTGGTCTCTACTGAAGAGAAGATCCCCTTGTCTTTGTGTTTCAGAACCCCTGGTCTCTACTGAAGAGAAGATCACCTTGTCTTTGTGTTCTAGAACCCCTGGTCTCTACTGAAGAGAAGATCCCCTTGTCTTTGTGTTCCAGAACCCCTGGTCTCTACTGAAGAGAAGATCCCCTGGTCTTTGTGTTCCAGAACCCCTGGTCTCTACTGAAGAGAAGATCCCCTTGTCTTTGTGTTCCAGAACCCCTGGTCTCTACTGAAGTGAAGATCCCTGGTCTTTGTTTTCCAGAACCCCTGGTCTCTACTGAAGAGAATATCCCTGGTCTTTGTGTTCCAGAACCCCTGGTCTCTACTGAAGAGAATATCCCCTGGTCTTTGTGTTCCAGAACCCCTGGTCTCTAGTAAACAGAAGATCCCCTTGTCTTTGTGTGCTAGAACCCCTGGTCTCTACTGAAGAGAAGATCCTCTTGTCTTTGTGTTCCAGAACCCCTGCTCTCTACTGAAGAGAATATCCCCTGGTCTTTGTGTTCCAGAACCCCTGGTCTCTACTGAAGAGAAGATCCCTTGTCTTTGTGTTCCAGAACCCCTGGTCTCTTCTGAAGAGAAAATCCCTGGTCTTTGTGTTCCAGAACCCCTGCTCTCTACTAAAGAGAATATCCCTGGTCTTTGTGTTCCAGAACCCCTGGTCTCTACTGAAGAGAATATCCCCTGGTCTTTGTGTTCCAGAACCCCTGGTATCTAGTAAACAGAAGATCCCCTTGTCTTTGTGTTCCAGAACCCCTGGTCTCTACTGAAGAGAAAATCCCTGGTCTTTGTGCTCCAGAACCCTGGTCTCTAGTAAACAGAAGATCCCCTGGTCTTTGTGCTCCAGAACCCCTGGTCTCTAGTAAACATAAGATCCCCTGGTCTTTGTGTTCCAGAACCCTGGTCTCTAGTAAACAGAAGATCCCCTTGTCTTTGTGTTCCAGAACCCCTGGTCTCTAGTAAACAGAAGATCCCTGGTCTTTGTGTTCCAGAACCCCTGGTCTATATTGAAGAGAAGATCCCATTCTCTTTGTGTTCTAGAACCCCTGGTCTCTAGTGAAGAGAAGATCCCCTTGTCTTTGTGTTCCAGAACCCCTGGTCTCTACTGAAGAGAAGATCCCTTGTCTTTGTGTTCCAGAACCCTGGTCTCTACTGAAGAGAAGATCCCTTGTCTTTGTGTTTCAGAACCCCTGGTCTCTACTGAAGAGAAGATCACCTTGTCTTTGTGTTCTAGAACCCCTGGTCTCTACTGAAGAGAAGATCCCTTGTCTTTGTGTTCCAGAACCCCTGGTCTCTACTGAAGAGAAGATCCCTGGTCTTTGTGTTCCAGAACCCCTGGTCTCTACTGAAGAGAAGATCCCCTTGTCTCTTGTGTTCCAGAACCCCTGGTCTCTACTGAAGTGAAGATCCCTGGTCTTTGTTTTCCAGAACCCCTGGTCTCTACTGAAGAGAATATCCCCTGGTCTTTGTGTTCCAGAACCCCTGGTCTCTACTGAAGAGAATATCCCTGGTCTTTGTGTTCCAGAACCCCTGGTCTCTAGTAAACAGAAGATCCCCTTGTCTTTGTGTGCTAGAACCCCTGGTCTCTACTGAAGAGAAGATCCTCTTGTCTTTGTGTTCCAGAACCCCTGCTCTCTACTGAAGAGAATATCCCCTGGTCTTTGTGTTCCAGAACCCCTGGTCTCTACTGAAGAGAAGATCCCTTGTCTTTGTGTTCCAGAACCCCTGGTCTCTACTGAAGAGAAAATCCCTGGTCTTTGTGTTCCAGAACCCCTGCTCTCTACTGAAGAGAATATCCCCTGGTCTTTGTGTTCCAGAACCCCTGGTCTCTACTGAAGAGAATATCCCTGGTCTTTGTGTTCCAGAACCCCTGGTCTCTAGTAAACATAAGATCCTCTTGTCTTTGTGTTCCAGAACCCCTGGTCTCTACTGAAGAGAAAATTCCCTGGTCTTTGTGCTCCAGAACCCCTGGTCTCTAGTAAACAGAAGATCCCCTGGTCTTTGTGCTCCAGAACCCCTGGTCTCTACTGAAGAGAATATCCCCTGGTCTTTGTGTTCCAGAACTCCTGGTCTCTACTGAAGAGAACATCCCCTGGTCTTTGTGTTCCAGAACCCCTGGTCTCTACTGAAGAGAAGATCCCCTTGTCTTTGTGTTCCAGATCCCCTGGTCTCTACTGAATAGAAGATCCCCTTGTCTTTGTGTTCCAGATCCCCTGGTCTCTACTGAAGAGAACATCCCCTGGTCTTTGTGTTCCAGAACCCCTGGTCTCTAGTAAACAGAAGATCCCCTTGTCTTTGTGTTCCAGAACCCCTGGTCTCTACTGAAGAGAAGATCCCCTTGTCTTTGTGTTCTAGAACCCCTGGTCTCTAGTAAACAGGAGAGCCCCTTGTCTTTGTGTTCCAGAACCCCTGGTCTCTACTGAAGAGAAGATCCCCTTGTCTTTGTGTTCCAGAACCCCTGGTCTCTAGTAAACAGAAGATCCCCTTGTCTTTGTGTTCCAGAACCCCTGGTCTCTACTGAAGAGAATATCCCCTTCTCTTTGTGTTCTAGAACCCCTGGTCTCTAGTGAAGAGAAGATCCCCTTGTCTTTGTGTTCCAGAACCCTGGTCTCTACTGAAGAGAAGATCCCTTGTCTTTGTGTTCCAGAACCCCTGGTCTCTAGTAAACAGAAGATCCCCTTGTCTTTGTGTTCCAGAACCCCTGGTCTCTAGTAAACAGAAGATCCCCTGGTCTTTGTGTTCCAGAACCCCTGGTCTCTACTGAAGAGAAGATCCCCTTCTCTTTGTGTTCTAGAACCCCTGGTCTCTAGTGAAGAGAAGATCCCCTTGTCTTTGTGTTCCAGAACCCCTGGTCTCTACTGAAGAGAAGATCCCCTTGTCTTTGTGTTCCAGAACCCCTGGTCTCTACTGAAGAGAAAATCCCCTTGTCTTTGTGTTTCAGAACCCCTGGTCTCTACTGAAGAGAAGATCACCTTGTCTTTGTGTTCTAGAACCCCTGGTCTCTACTGAAGTGAAGATCCCCTGGTCTTTGTGTTCCAGAACCCCTGGTCTCTACTGAAGAGAATATCCCTGGTCTTTGTGTTCCAGAACCCCTGGTCTCTACTGAAGAGAATATCCCCTGGTCTTTGTGTTCCAGAACCCCTGGTCTCTAGTAAACAGAAGATCCCCTTGTCTTTGTGTTCTAGAACCCCTGGTCTCTACTGAAGAGAAGATCCTCTTGTCTTTGTGTTCCAGAACCCCTGCTCTCTACTGAAGAGAATATCCCCTGGTCTTTGTGTTCCAGAACCCCTGGTCTCTACTGAAGAGAAGATCCCCTTGTCTTTGTGTTCCAGAACCCCTGGTCTCTACTGAAGAGAAAATCCCCTGGTCTTTGTGTTCCAGAACCCCTGGTCTCTAGTAAACAGAAGATCCCCTTGTCTTTGTGTTCCAGGACCCCTGGTCTCTACTGAAGAGAAAATCCCTGGTCTTTGTGCTCCAGAACCCCTGGTCTCTAGTAAACAGAAGATCCCCTGGTCTTTGTGCTCCAGAACCCCTGGTCTCTACTGAAGAGAATATCCCTGGTCTTTGTGTTCCAGAACTCCTGGTCTCTACTGAAGAAAAGATCCCTGGTCTTTGTGTTCCAGAACCCTGGTCTCTACTGAAGAGGAGATCCCTGGTCTTTGTGTTCCAGAACCCCTGGTCTCTACTGAAGAGAACATCCCCTGGTCTTTGTGTTCCAGAACCCCTGGTCTCTACTGAAGAGAAGATCCCTTGTCTTTGTGTTCCAGAACCCCTGGTCTCTACTGAAGAGAAGATCCCCTTGTCTTTGTGTTTCAGAACCCCTGGTCTCTACTGAAGAGAAGATCCCTGGTCTTTGTGTTCCAGAACCCCTGGTCTCTACTGAAGAGGAGATCCCCTGGTCTTTGTGTTCCAGAACCCCTGGTCTCTAGTAAACATAAGATCCCCTGGTCTTTGTGTTCCAGAACCCCTGGTCTCTAGTAAACAGAAGATCCCCTGGTCTTTGTGCTCCAGAACCCCTGGTCTCTACTGAAGAGAATATCCCCTGGTCTTTGTGTTCCAGAACTCCTGGTCTCTACTGAAGAAAAGATCCCTGGTCTTTGTGTTCCAGAACCCCTGGTCTCTACTGAAGAGGAGATCCCTGGTCTTTGTGTTCCAGAACCCCTGGTCTCTAGTAAACATAAGATCCCCTGGTCTTTGTGTTCCAGAACCCCTGGTCTCTAGTAAACAGAAGATCCCCTTGTCTTTGTGTTCCAGAACCCCTGGTCTCTAGTAAACAGAAGATCCCTGGTCTTTGTGTTCCAGAACCCCTGGTCTCTATTGAAGAGAAGATCCCATTCTCTTTGTGTTCTAGAACCCCTGGTCTCTAGTGAAGAGAAGATCCCCTTGTCTTTGTGTTCCAGAACCCCTGGTCTCTACTGAAGAGAAGATCCCTTGTCTTTGTGTTCCAGAACCCCTGGTCTCTACTGAAGAGAAGATCCCCTTGTCTTTGTGTTTCAGAACCCCTGGTCTCTACTGAAGAGAAGATCACCTTGTCTTTGTGTTCTAGAACCCCTGGTCTCTACTGAAGAGAAGATCCCTTGTCTTTGTGTTCCAGAACCCCTGGTCTCTACTGAAGTGAAGATCCCCTGGTCTTTGTGTTCCAGAACCCCTGGTCTCTACTGAAGAGAAGATCCCCTTGTCTTTGTGTTCCAGAACCCCTGGTCTCTACTGAAGTGAAGATCCCTGGTCTTTGTGTTCCAGAACCCCTGGTCTCTACTGAAGAGAATATCCCTGGTCTTTGTGTTCCAGAACCCCTGGTCTCTACTGAAGAGAATATCCCCTGGTCTTTGTGTTCCAGAACCCCTGGTCTCTAGTAAACAGAAGATCCCCTTGTCTTTGTGTGCTAGAACCCCTGGTCTCTACTGAAGAGAAGATCCTCTTGTCTTTGTGTTCCAGAACCCCTGCTCTCTACTGAAGAGAATATCCCTGGTCTTTGTGTTCCAGAACCCCTGGTCTCTACTGAAGAGAAGATCCCTTGTCTTTGTGTTCCAGAACCCCTGGTCTCTACTGAAGAGAAAATCCCCTGGTCTTTGTGTTCCAGAACCCCTGCTCTCTACTGAAGAGAATATCCCCTGGTCTTTGTGTTCCAGAACCCCTGGTCTCTACTGAAGAGAATATCCCCTGGTCTTTGTGTTCCAGAACCCCTGGTCTCTAGTAAACATAAGATCCTCTTGTCTTTGTGTTCCAGAACCCCTGGTCTCTACTGAAGAGAAAATCCCTGGTCTTTGTGCTCCAGAACCCCTGGTCTCTAGTAAACAGAAGATCCCCTGGTCTTTGTGCTCCAGAACCCCTGGTCTCTACTGAAGAGAATATCCCCTGGTCTTTGTGTTCCAGAACTCCTGGTCTCTACTGAAGAGAACATCCCCTGGTCTTTGTTTTCCAGAACCCCTGGTCTCTACTGAAGAGAAGATCCCCTTGTCTTTGTGTTCCAGATCCCCTGGTCTCTACTGAATAGAAGATCCCCTTGTCTTTGTGTTCCAGATCCCCTGGTCTCTACTGAAGAGAACATCCCTGGTCTTTGTGTTCCAGAACCCCTGGTCTCTAGTAAACAGAAGATCCCCTTGTCTTTGTGTTCCAGAACCCCTCTTCTCTACTGAAGAGAAGATCCCCTTGTCTTTGTGTTCTAGAACCCCTGGTCTCTAGTAAACAGGAGAGCCCCTTGTCTTTGTGTTCCAGAACCCCTGGTCTCTACTGAAGAGAAGATCCCTTGTCTTTGTGTTCCAGAACCCCTGGTCTCTAGTAAACAGAAGATCCCCTGGTCTTTGTGTTCCAGAACCCCTGGTCTCTACTGAAGAGAATATCCCCTTCTCTTTGTGTTCTAGAACCCCTGGTCTCTAGTGAAGAGAAGATCCCCTTGTCTTTGTGTTCCAGAACCCCTGGTCTCTACTGAAGAGAAGATCCCCTTGTCTTTGTGTTCCAGAACCCCTGGTCTCTAGTAAACAGAAGATCCCCTTGTCTTTGTGTTCCAGAACCCCTGGTCTCTAGTAAACAGAAGATCCCCTGGTCTTTGTGTTCCAGAACCCCTGGTCTCTACTGAAGAGAAGATCCCCTTCTCTTTGTGTTCTAGAACCCCTGGTCTCTAGTGAAGAGAAGATCCCCTTGTCTTTGTGTTCCAGAACCCCTGGTCTCTACTGAAGAGAAGATCCCTTGTCTTTGTGTTCCAGAACCCCTGGTCTCTACTGAAGAGAAGATCCCCTTGTCTTTGTGTTTCAGAACCCCTGGTCTCTACTGAAGAGAAGATCACCTTGTCTTTGTGTTCTAGAACCCCTGGTCTCTACTGAAGAGAAGATCCCCTTGTCTTTGTGTTCCAGAACCCCTGGTCTCTACTGAAGAGAAGATCCCTGGTCTTTGTGTTCCAGAACCCCTGGTCTCTACTGAAGAGAAGATCCCCTTGTCTTTGTGTTCCAGAACCCCTGGTCTCTACTGAAGTGAAGATCCCTGGTCTTTGTGTTCCAGAACCCCTGGTCTCTACTGAAGAGAATATCCCCTGGTCTTTGTGTTCCAGAACCCCTGGTCTCTACTGAAGAGAATATCCCCTGGTCTTTGTGTTCCAGAACCCTGGTCTCTAGTAAACAGAAGATCCCCTTGTCTTTGTGTTCTAGAACCCCTGGTCTCTACTGAAGAGAAGATCCTCTTGTCTTTGTGTTCCAGAACCCCTGCTCTCTACTGAAGAGAATATCCCCTGGTCTTTGTGTTCCAGAACCCTGGTCTCTACTGAAGAGAAGATCCCTTGTCTTTGTGTTCCAGAACCCCTGGTCTCTACTGAAGAGAAAATCCCCTGGTCTTTGTGTTCCAGAACCCCTGGTCTCTAGTAAACAGAAGATCCCCTTGTCTTTGTGTTCCAGGACCCCTGGTCTCTACTGAAGAGAAAATCCCCTGGTCTTTGTGCTCCAGAACCCCTGGTCTCTAGTAAACAGAAGATCCCCTGGTCTTTGTGCTCCAGAACCCCTGGTCTCTACTGAAGAGAATATCCCCTGGTCTTTGTGTTCCAGAACTCCTGGTCTCTACTGAAGAAAAGATCCCCTGGTCTTTGTGTTCCAGAACCCCTGGTCTCTACTGAAGAGGAGATCCCCTGGTCTTTGTGTTCCAGAACCCCTGTTCTCTACTGAAGAGAACATCCCCTGGTCTTTGTGTTCCAGAACCCCTGGTTTCTACTGAAGAGAAGATCCCCTTGTCTTTGTGTTCCAGATCCCCTGGTCTCTACTGAATAGAAGATCCCCTTGTCTTTGTGTTCTAGAACCCCTGGTCTCTAGTAAACAGGAGAGCCCCTTGTCTTTGTGTTCCAGAATCCCTGGTCTCTACTGAAGAGAAGATCCCCTTGTCTTTGTGTTCCAGAACCCCTGGTCTCTACTGAAGAGAAGATCCCCTTGTCTTTGTGTTCCAGAACCCCTGGTCTCTACTGAAGAGAAGATCCCCTTGACATTGTGTTCCAGAACACCTGCTCTCTACTGAAGAGAATATCCCCTGGTCTTTGTGTTCCAGAACCCCTGGTCTCTATTAAACAGAAGATCCCTTGTCTTTGTGTTCCAGAACCCCTGGTCTCTACTGAAGAGAAGATCCCCTTGTCTTTGTGTTCCAGAACCCCTGGCCTCTACTGAATAGAAGATCCCCTTGTCTTTGTGTTCAAGAACCCCTGGTCTCTACTGAAGAGAAGATCCTCTTGTCTTTGTGTTCTAGAACCCCTGGTCTCTACTGAAGAGAAGATCCCCTTGTCTTTTTGTTCCAGAACCCCTGGTCTCTACTGAAGAGAAGATCCCCTTGTTTTTGTGTTCCAGAACCCCTGGTCTCTACTGAAGAGAATATCCCCCGGTCTTTGTGTTCCAGAACCCCTGGTCTCTAGTAAACAGAAGATCCCCTTGTCTTTGTGTTCTAGATCCCCTGGTCTCTAGTGAAGAGAAGATCCCCTTGTCTTTGTGTTCCAGAACCCCTGGTCTCTACTGAAGAGAAGATCCCCTTGTCTTTGTGTTCCAGAACCCCTGGTCTCTACTGAAGAGAAGATCCCCTGGTCTTTGTGTTCCAGAACCCCTGGTCTCTACTGAAGAGAAGATCCCCTTGTCTTTGTGTTCCAGAACCCCTGGTCTCTACTGAAGAGAAGATCCCCTTGTCTTTGTGTTCCAGAACCCCTGGTCTCTACTGAAGAGAAGATCCCCTTGTCTTTGTGTTCTAGAACCCCTGGTCTCTAGTAAACAGGAGAGCCCCTTGTCTTTGTGTTCCAGAACCCCTGGTCTCTACTGAAGAGAAGATCCCCTTGTCTTTGTGTTCCAGAACCCCTGGTCTCTACTGAAGAGAAGATCCCCTTGTCTTTGTGTTCCAGAACCCCTGGTCTCTACTGAAGAGAAGATCCCCTTGACATTGTGTTCCAGAACACCTGCTCTCTACTGAAGAGAATATCCCCTGGTCTTTGTGTTCCAGAACCCCTGGTCTCTAGTAAACAGAAGATCCCCTTGTCTTTGTGTTCCAGAACCCCTGGTCTCTACTGAAGAGAAGATCCCCTTGTCTTTGTGTTCCAGAACCCCTGGCCTCTACTGAATAGAAGATCCCCTTGTCTTTGTGTTCAAGAACCCCTGGTCTCTACTGAAGAGAAGATCCCCTTGTCTTTGTGTTCTAGAACCCCTGGTCTCTACTGAAGAGAAGATCACCTTGTCTTTTTGTTCCAGAACCCCTGGTTTCTATTGAAGAGAAGATCCCCTTGTTTTTGTGTTCCAGAACCCCTGGTCTCTACTGAAGAGAATATCCCCTGGTCTTTGTGTTCCAGAACCCCTGGTCTCTACTAAACAGAAGATCCCTTGTCTTTGTGTTCCAGAACCCCTGGTCTCTACTGAAGAGAAGATCCCCTTGTCTTTGTGTTCCAGAACCCCTGGCCTCTACTGAATAGAAGATCCCCTTGTCTTTGTGTTCAAGAACCCCTGGTCTCTACTGAAGAGAAGATCCTCTTGTCTTTGTGTTCTAGAACCCCTGGTCTCTACTGAAGAGAAGATCCCCTTGTCTTTTTGTTCCAGAACCCCTGGTCTCTACTGAAGAGAAGATCCCCTTGTCTTTGTGTTCCAGAACCCCTGGTCTCTACTGAAGAGAAGATCCCCTTGTCTTTGTGTTCCAGAACCCCTGGTCTCTAGTAAACAGAAGATCCCCTTGTCTTTGTGTTCTAGATCCCCTGGTCTCTAGTGAAGAGAAGATCCCCTTGTCTTTGTGTTCCAGAACCCCTGTTCTCTACTGAAGAGAAGATCCCCTTGTCTCTGTGTTCCAGAACCCCTGGTCTCTACTGAAGAGAAGATCCCTGGTCTTTGTGTTCCAGAACCCCTGGTCTCTACTGAAGAGAAGATCCCTTGTCTTTGTGTTCCAGAACCCCTTGTCTCTACTGAAGAGAAGATCCCCTGGTCTTTGTGTTCCAGAACCCCTGGTCTCTACTGAAGAGAAGATCCCCTTGTCTTTGTGTTCCAGAACCCCTGGTCTCTACTGAAGAGAAGATCCCCTTGTCTTTGTGTTCCAGAACCCCTGGTCTCTACTGAAGAGAAGATCCCCTTGTCTTTGTGTTCTAGAACCCCTGGTCTCTAGTAAACAGGAGAGCCCCTTGTCTTTGTGTTCCAGAACCCCTGGTCTCTACTGAAGAGAAGATCCCCTTGTCTTTGTGTTCCAGAACCCCTGGTCTCTACTGAAGAGAAGATCCCTTGTCTTTGTGTTCCAGAACCCCTGGTCTCTACTGAAGAGAAGATCCCTTGACATTGTGTTCCAGAACACCTGCTCTCTAATGAAGAGAATATCCCCTGGTCTTTGTGTTCCAGAACCCCTGGTCTCTAGTAAACAGAAGATCCCCTTGTCTTTGTGTTCCAGAACCCCTGGTCTCTACTGAAGAGAAGATCCCCTTGTCTTTGTGTTCCAGAACCCCTGGCCTCTACTGAATAGAAGATCCCCTTGTCTTTGTGTTCAAGAACCCCTGGTCTCTACTGAAGAGAAGATCCCCTTGTCTTTGTGTTCTAGAACCCCTGGTCTCTACTGAAGAGAAGATCACCTTGTCTTTTTGTTCCAGAACCCCTGGTTTCTATTGAAGAGAAGATCCCCTTGTTTTTGTGTTCCAGAACCCCTGGTCTCTACTGAAGAGAATATCCCCTGGTCTTTGTGTTCCAGAACCCCTGGCCTCTACTGAATAGAAGATCCCCTTGTCTTTGTGTTCAAGAACCCCTGGTCTCTACTGAAGAGAAGATCCTCTTGTCTTTGTGTTCTAGAACCCCTGGTCTCTACTGAAGAGAAGATCCCCTTGTCTTTGTGTTCCAGAACCCCTGGTCTCTACTGAAGAGAAGATGCCCTTGTCTTTGTGTTCCAGAACCCCTGGTCTCTACTGAAGAGAAGATCCCCTTGTCTTTGTGTTCCAGAACCCCTTGTCTCTACTGAAGAGAAGATCCCCTGTTCTTTGTGTTCCAGAACCCCTGGTCTCTACTGAAGAGAAGATCCCCTTGTCTTTGTGTTCCAGAACCCCTGGTCTCTACTGAAGAGAAGATCCCCTTGTCTTTGTGTTCTAGAACCCCTGGTCTCTAGTAAACAGGAGATCCACTTGTCTTTGTGTTCCAGAACCCCTGGTCTCTACTGAAGAGAAGATCCCCTTGTCTTTGTGTTCCAGAACCCCTGGTCTCTACTGAAGAGAAGATCCCCTTGTCCTTGTGTTCCAGAACCCCTGGTCTCTACTGAAGAGAAGATCCCCTTGACATTGTGTTCCAGAACACCTGCTCTCTACTGAAGAGAATATCCCCTGGTGTTTGTGTTCCAGAACCCCTGGTCTCTACTGAAGAGAAGATCCCCTTGTCTCTGTGTTCCAGAATCCCTGGTCTCTACTGAAGAGAAGATCCCTGGTCTTTGTGTTCCAGAACTCCTGGTCTCTACTGAAGAGGAGATCCCTTGTCTTTGTGTTCCAGAACCCCTGCTCTCTACTGAAGAGAATATCCCCTGGTCTTTGTGTCCAGAACCCTGATCTCTACTGAAGAGAATATCCCCTGGTCTTTGTGTTCCAGAACCCCTGGTCTCTAGTAAACAGAAGATCCCCTTGTCTTTGTGTTGTAGATCCCCTGGTCTCTAGTGAAGAGAAGATCCCCTTGTCTTTTCGTTCCAGAACCCCTGGCCTCTACTGAATAGAAGATCCCCTTGTCTTTGTGTTCCAGAACCCCTGGTCTCTACTGAAGAGAAGATCCCCCTGTCTTTGTGTTCTAGAACCCCTGGTCTCTACTGAAGAAAAGATCCCCTTGTCTTTGTGTTCCAGAACCACTGGTCTCTACTGAAGAGAAGATCCCCAGAACCCTGGTCTTTGAAGAGAAGATCCCTTGTCTTTGTGTTCCAGAACCCCTGGTCTCTACTGAAGAGAAGATCCCCTTGTCTTTGTGTTCCAGAACCCCTGGTCTCTACTGAAGAGAAGATCCCTTGTCTTTGTGTTCTAGAACCCCTGGTCTCTAGTAAACAGGAGATCCCCTTGTCTTTGTGTTCCAGAACCCCTGGTCTCTACTGAAGAGAAGATCCCCTTGTCTTTGTGTTCCAGAACCCCTGGTCTCTACTGAAGAGAAGATCCCCTTGTCTTTGTGTTCCAGAACCCCTGGTCTCTACTGAAGAGAAAATCCCCTTGTCTTTGTGTTCCAGAACCCCTGGTCTCTACTGAAGAGAAGATCCCCTGGTCTTTGTGTTCCAGAACCCCTGGTCTCTACTGAAGAGAAGATCCCCTGTCTTTGTGTTCCAGAACCCCTGGTCTCTACTGAAGAGAAGATCCCCTTGTCTTTGTGTTCCAGAACCCCTGGTCTCTACTGAAGAGAAGATCCCTGGTCTTTGTGTTCCAGAACCCCTGGTCTCTACTGAAGAGAAGATCCCCTTGTCTTTGTGTTCTAGAACCCCTGGTCTCTACTGAAGAGAAGATCCCTGGTCTTTGTGTTCCAGAACCCCTGGTCTCTACTGAAGAGAAGATCCCTGTGTCTTTGTGTTCCAGAACCCCTGGTCTCTACTGAAGAGAAGATCCCCTTGTCTTTGTGTTCCAGAACCCCTGGTCTCTAATAAACAGAAGATACCCTGGTCTTTGTGTTCTAGAACCCCTGGTCTCTAGTAACCAGAAGATCCCCTGGTCTTTGTGTTCCAGAACCCCTGGTCTCTAGTGAAGAGAAGATCCCTTGTCTTTGTGTTCTAGAACCCCTGGTCTCTAGTGAAGAGAAGCTCCCCTTGTCTTTGTGTTCCAGAACCCCTGGTCTCTACTGAAGAGAAGATCCCCTTGTCTTTGTGTTCCAGAACCCCTGGTCTCTAGTAAACAGAAGATCCCCTTGTCTTTGTGTTCCAGAACCCCTGGTCTCTAGTAAACAGAAGATCCCCTTGTCTTTGTGTTCTAGATCCCCTGGTCTCTAGTGAAGAGAAGATCCCCTTGTCTTTGTGTTCCAGAACCCCTGGTCTCTACTGAAGAGAAGATCCCTTGTCTTTGTGTTCCAGAACCCTGGTCTCTACTGAAGAGAAGATCCCTGGTCTTTGTGTTCCAGAACCCCTTCTCTACTGTTCCAGAACCCCTGGTCTCTACTGAAGAGAAGATCCCTGGTCTTTGTGTTCCAGAACCCCTGGTCTCTACTGAAGAGAAGATCCCCGTGTCTTTGTGTTCCAGAACCCCTGGTCTTTAAAGTCTTTTTGTTCCTGGTCTCTACAGAAGATCCCCTTGTCTTTGTGTTCTAGAACCCCTGGTCTCTAGTAAACAGGAGATCCCCTTGTCTTTGTGTTCCAGAACCCCTGGTCTCTACTGAAGAGAAGATCCCCTTGTCTTTGTGTTCCAGAACCCCTGGTCTCTACTGAAGAGAAGATCCCCCCCTTGTCTTTGTGTTCTAGAACCCCTGGTCTCTAGTAAACAGGAGATCCCCTTGTCTTTGTGTTCCAGAACCCCTGGTCTCTACTGAAGAGAAGATCCCCTTGTCTTTGTGTTCCAGAACCCCTGGTCTCTACTGAAGAGAAGATCCCCTTGTCTTTGTGTTCCAGAACCCCTGGTCTCTACTGAAGAGAAGATCCCCTTGACATTGTGTTCCAGAACACCTGCTCTCTACTGAAGAGAATATCCCCTGGTCTTTGTGTTCCAGAACCCCTGGTCTCTACTGAAGAGAAGATCCCCTTGTCTTTGTGTTCCAGAACCCCTGGTCTCTACTGAAGAGAAGATCCCCTGGTCTTTGTGTTCCAGAACTCCTGGTCTCTACTGAAGAGAAGATCCCTTTGTCTTTGTGTTCCAGAACCCCTGCTCTCTACTAAAGAGAATATCCCCTTGTCTTTGTGTTCCAGAACCCCTGCTCTCTACTGAAGAGAATATCCCTGGTCTTTGTGTTCCAGAACCCCTGGTCTCTACTGAAGAGAATATCCCCTGGTCTTTGTGTTCCAGAACCCCTGGTCTCTAGTAAACAGAAGATCCCCTTGTCTTTGTGTTGTAGATCCCCTGGTCTCTAGTGAAGAGAAGATCCCTTGTCTTTGTGTTCCAGAACCCCTGGTCTCTACTGAAGAGAAGATCCCCTTGTCTTTGTGTTCCAGAACCCCTGGCCTCTACTGAATAGAAGATCCCCTTGTCTTTGTGTTCCAGAACCCCTGGTCTCTACTGAAGAGAAGATCCCTTGTCTTTGTGTTCTAGAACCCCTGGTCTCTACTGAAGAAAAGATCCCTTGTCTTTGTATTCCAGAACCACTGGTCTCTACTGAAGAGAAGATCCCCATTGTCTTTGTGTTCCAGAACCCCTGGTCTCTACTGAAGAGAAGATCCCCTTGTCTTTGTGTTCCAGAACCCCTGGTCTCTACTGAAGAGAAGATCCCCTTGTCTTTGTGTTCTAGAACCCCTGGTCTCTAGTAAACAGGAGATCCCCTTGTCTTTGTGTTCCAGAACCCCTGGTCTCTACTGAAGAGAAGATCCCATTGTCTTTGTGTTCCAGAACCCCTGGTCTCTACTGAAGAGAACATCCCCTGGTCTTTGTGTTCCAGAACCCCTGGTCTCTACTGAAGAGAAGATCCCATTGTCTTTGTGTTCCAGAACCCCTTGTCTCTACTGAAGAGAAGATCCCTAGTCTTTGTGTTCCAGAACCCCTGGTCTCTACTGAAGAGAAGATCCCCTTGTCTTTGTGTTCCAGAACCCCTGGTCTCTACTGAAGAGAAGATCCCTTGTCTTTGTGTTCCAGAACCCTGGTCTCTACTGAAGAGAAGATCCCTTGTCTTTGTGTTCTAGAACCCCTGGTCTCTAGTAAACAGGAGAGCCCCTTGTCTTTGTGTTCCAGAACCCCTGGTCTCTACTGAAGAGAAGATCCCCTTGTCTTTGTGTTCCAGAACCCCTGGTCTCTACTGAAGAGAAGATCCCCTTGTCTTTGTGTTCCAGAACCCCTGGTCTCTACTGAAGAGAAGATCCCTTGACATTGTGTTCCAGAACACCTGCTCTCTAATGAAGAGAATATCCCCTGGTCTTTGTGTTCCAGAACCCCTGGTCTCTAGTAAACAGAAGATCCCCTTGTCTTTGTGTTCCAGAACCCCTGGTCTCTACTGAAGAGAAGATCCCTTGTCTTTGTGTTCCAGAACCCCTGGCCTCTACTGAATAGAAGATCCCTTGTCTTTGTGTTCAAGAACCCCTGGTCTCTACTGAAGAGAAGATCCCCTTGTCTTTGTGTTCTAGAACCCCTGGTCTCTACTGAAGAGAAGATCACCTTGTCTTTTTGTTCCAGAACCCCTGGTTTCTATTGAAGAGAAGATCCCCTTGTTTTTGTGTTCCAGAACCCCTGGTCTCTACTGAAGAGAATATCCCCTGGTCTTTGTGTTCCAGAACCCCTGGTCTCTAGTAAACAGAAGATCCCCTTGTCTTTGTGTTCTAGATCCCCTGGTCTCTAGTGAAGAGAAGATCCCCTTGTCTTTGTCTTCCAGAACCCCTGGTCTCTACTGAAGAGAAGATCCCCTTGTCTTTGTGTTCCAGAACCCCTGGTCTCTACTGAAGAGAAGATGCCCTTGTCTTTGTGTTCCAGAACCCCTGGTCTCTACTGAAGAGAAGATCCCCTTGTCTTTGTGTTCCAGAACCCCTTGTCTCTACTGAAGAGAAGATCCCCTGTTCTTTGTGATCCAGAACCCCTGGTCTCTACTGAAGAGAAGATCCCATTGTCTTTGTGTTCCAGAACCCCTGGTCTCTACTGAAGAGAAGATCCCCTTGTCTTTGTGTTCTAGAACCCCTGGTCTCTAGTAAACAGGAGATCCACTTGTCTTTGTGTTCCAGAACCCCTGGTCTCTACTGAAGAGAAGATCCCCTTGTCTTTGTGTTCCAGAACCCCTGGTCTCTACTGAAGAGAAGATCCCCTTGTCCTTGTGTTCCAGAACCCCTGGTCTCTACTGAATTGAAGATCCCCTTGACATTGTGTTCCAGAACACCTGCTCTCTACTGAAGAGAATATCCCCTGGTCTTTGTGTTCCAGAACCCCTGGTCTCTACTGAAGAGAAGATCCCCTTGTCTCTGTGTTCCAGAATCCCTGGTCTCTACTGAAGAGAAGATCCCCTGGTCTTTGTGTTCCAGAACTCCTGGTCTCTACTGAAGAGGAGATCCCCTTGTCTTTGTGTTCCAGAACCCCTGCTCTCTACTGAAGAGAATATCCCCTGGTCTTTGTGTCCAGAACCCCTGATCTCTACTGAAGAGAATATCCCCTGGTCTTTGTGTTCCAGAACCCCTGGTCTCTAGTAAACAGAAGATCCCCTTGTCTTTGTGTTGTAGATCCCCTGGTCTCTAGTGAAGAGAAGATCCCCTTGTCTTTTCGTTCCAGAACCCCTGGCCTCTACTGAATAGAAGATCCCCTTGTCTTTGTGTTCCAGAACCCCTGGTCTCTACTGAAGAGAAGATCCCCCTGTCTTTGTGTTCTAGAACCCCTGGTCTCTACTGAAGAAAAGATCCCCTTGTCTTTGTGTTCCAGAACCACTGGTCTCTACTGAAGAGAAGATCCCCTGGTCTTTGTGTTCCAGAACCCCTGGTCTCTACTGAAGAGAAGATCCCCTTGTCTTTGTGTTCCAGAACCCCTGGTCTCTACTGAAGAGAAGATCCCCTTGTCTTTGTGTTCTAGAACCCCTGGTCTCTAGTAAACAGGAGATCCCCTTGTCTTTGTGTTCCAGAACCCCTGGTCTCTACTGAAGAGAAGATCCCCTTGTCTTTGTGTTCCAGAACCCCTGGTCTCTACTGAAGAGAAGATCCCCTTGTCTTTGTGTTCCAGAACCCCTGGTCTCTACTGAAGAGAAAATCCCCTTGTCTTTGTGTTCCAGAACCCCTGGTCTCTACTGAAGAGAAGATCCCCTGGTCTTTGTGTTCCAGAACCCCTGGTCTCTACTGAAGAGAAGATCCCCTTGTCTTTGTGTTCCAGA
This sequence comes from Oncorhynchus tshawytscha, assembly GCF_018296145.1. Lineage (NCBI taxonomy): Eukaryota > Metazoa > Chordata > Actinopteri > Salmoniformes > Salmonidae > Oncorhynchus > Oncorhynchus tshawytscha. Next base: position 50,290,317 of record NC_056458.1, on the reverse strand, counting down.
ACCCCTGGTCTCTACTGAAGAGAAGATCCCCTTGTCTTTGTGTTCCAGAACCCCTGGTCTCTACTGAAGAGAAGATCCCCTGGTCTTTGTGTTCCAGAACCCCTGGTCTCTACTGAAGAGAAGATCCCCTTGTCTTTGTGTTCTAGAACCCCTGGTCTCTACTGAAGAGAAGATCCCCTGGTCTTTGTGTTCCAGAACCCCTGGTCTCTACTGAAGAGAAGATCCCTGTGTCTTTGTGTTCCAGAACCCCTGGTCTCTACTGAAGAGAAGATCCCCTTGTCTTTGTGTTCCAGAACCCCTGGTCTCTAATAAACAGAAGATACCCTGGTCTTTGTGTTCTAGAACCCCTGGTCTCTAGTAACCAGAAGATCCCCTGGTCTTTGTGTTCCAGAACCCCTGGTCTCTAGTGAAGAGAAGATCCCCTTGTCTTTGTGTTCTAGAACCCCTGGTCTCTAGTGAAGAGAAGCTCCCCTTGTCTTTGTGTTCCAGAACCCCTGGTCTCTACTGAAGAGAAGATCCCCTTGTCTTTGTGTTCCAGAACCCCTGGTCTCTAGTAAACAGAAGATCCCCTTGTCTTTGTGTTCCAGAACCCCTGGTCTCTAGTAAACAGAAGATCCCCTTGTCTTTGTGTTCTAGATCCCCTGGTCTCTAGTGAAGAGAAGATCCCCTTGTCTTTGTGTTCCAGAACCCCTGGTCTCTACTGAAGAGAAGATCCCCTTGTCTTTGTGTTCCAGAACCCCTGGTCTCTACTGAAGAGAAGATCCCCTGGTCTTTGTGTTCCAGAACCCCTGGTCTCTACTGAAGAGAAGATCCCCTGGTCTTTTTGTTCCAGAACCCCTGGTCTCTACTGAAGAGAAGATCCCCTGGTCTTTGTGTTCCAGAACCCCTGGTCTCTACTGAAGAGAAGATCCCTGTGTCTTTGTGTTCCAGAACCCCTGGTCTTTAGTAAACAGAAGATCCCCTTGTCTTTGTGTTCTAGAACCCCTGGTCTCTAGTAAACAGGAGATCCCCTTGTCTTTGTGTTCCAGAACCCCTGGTCTCTACTGAAGAGAAGATCCCCTTGTCTTTGTGTTCCAGAACCCCTGGTCTCTACTGAAGAGAAGATCCCCTTGTCTTTGTGTTCTAGAACCCCTGGTCTCTAGTAAACAGGAGATGCCCTTGTCTTTGTGTTCCAGAACTCCTGGTCTCTACTGAAGAGAAGATCCCCTTGTCTTTGTGTTCCAGAACCCCTGGTCTCTACTGAAGAGAAGATCCCCTTGTCTTTGTGTTCCAGAACCCCTGGTCTCTACTGAAGAGAAGATCCCTTGACATTGTGTTCCAGAACACCTGCTCTCTACTGAAGAGAATATCCCTGGTCTTTGTGTTCCAGAACCCCTGGTCTCTACTGAAGAGAAGATCCCCTTGTCTTTGTGTTCCAGAACCCCTGGTCTCTACTGAAGAGAAGATCCCTGGTCTTTGTGTTC